>NW_028254930.1:600000-778442 GCF_964263255.1 Lissotriton vulgaris
CTAGGATGCCTTTTGATACAATGTCTTCCCCTTCTTTAATGATTTACTTAAGGTGTTGACTTTTTAAAACATAGTGGTGGGTCTTTGCAGATGTACATTTTTCAAAGCATAATTTAATTGCCATATTCAGTGTAATTTCCCATTCTCTGTCTATTTTGGATCTATTCCCAGATATCCTTTAACAGTTTTTTTCATTGCAGTTCGTTTTAACATGTTACTTGACATAAACCAAGATTTATGCAAAGTGATAATCCTTAGGGGACTCTAAATCCACTCTCACAGACGCTGGGGAAAACGATTTCTCTCACCATGACAAATTTGCCAGAGCGGGTTTCTCACGATCTCTGCCAAAGGAAGCGGACTCAGAAACTTTTGGCGGAACATATAAAAAGAAGTGTTTTGATTAAAATCGTATTCGAAATTTAACTAATAGCCTCATTACGAGCCTTCTTCTAAAGGGCACTCATCAGCTGCCACATGGGAACCACTTAATGTTCGACAACAGTCCATAAAATAAATAATGGTTGAATTAGAGAATTGTGTGAAATATACATTTATTAATGTTGTTATTGATGTTGTGTCACTGACTCCACCATAAAGAGAGCTAGACTTTGTTTAGACCACAACCTTTTCGTGCCAGACTTTGATCTGCTCACGGTGTTATGGTGCTGAAAGTGTCTCTGCTGTTGGATGTGGGTATGTCTTGGTGTCCTCGCAGTCTTGCTCACTATCTGAGGAGGGTTTCCACTCGTCGTGGTGTTCCTTTCATTTCTCTTGCACTTCACTCTCTCGAGTGAAAGTTGTACTGCGAGACTGACCATTCCCATGTGCTTCTTCTGAATTCGTGGATACTGGGTGAGACGCATCGGGGGTGGCAAGTTGGGTGTCATTGTGTCAGCTTCTTGTCAAATCCTCCCTCACATCAGTGATGCTGTCACGAGCAACAGTTGCCATGCCACCTGTGCTTGCGTGCACTAAATCTGTCTATGCACCCTCCTGCCAGCTCAATCACTGGTGCTGCGCCATCCTTTGGCACACCTTCTCGTACCTTGTTCCTGCTGGTAAGGGGGGATTAAAACCATTTAACAAATCCTCCACCTTTTCTTCTGTTGCGTCTGATTTGTTACCAGTAATTCAGAGAAACATATGGAGGAGGCAGCGCAGAGGGGGCACAATCCCTGACTCTCTTCTTCAATTGACTAGTTTGATATCCCAGTTGCTCATGGATAACTTTCAGTTCTCACTCCTCAGAATCTTCTATGTGCCTTCATTGCTTATTTGAGCCAATTTGGAAAGGTTGCCCACCGTTCTGGCCAAGATTTATATTTAAGATCCTGCAATCATTACTTAAAGTTATTCAAGCGCTCCCTGTATTATTCAAGCACTCCTTGTAAATTGGCACACATGACTGTAGAAGTCTAAAAGGGTTTATTAACAAAAGGAATATTATCTGAGAGTCACATATTCAACCAATCAGGAGGTCCACCAGCATCCATAAAATAATCGCGCTGCCTAAAAAAAAGTAAGGCACAAATAAATAGTGTTTCCTATAGTGATTTACAATGTTAATTACGTGACACAGTAAAACAAACGAAGAACACAGTTGTCGGAGTCTAAGTTCACGAAAAAGGAAGAAGACTATATGCATTTATAATAAGAATATAGGGCCAGATGTACAACCATTGATGTTTGCGACTCGCAAATTGCATTAAATTGCGAGTTGCAATTTGGGAGTCGCAAACATCAATGTAGAACAGTGTCAGAGACACTGTTTGCGATTCCCAATGGGGTCGTAAATTGCATGCCTCATGCATATTAATGAGGTTGTCGCAATTTGCGACCCCATTGCGTATGGCTGGCACTCCCAGGGATGGTGGCCTGCTGGAGGACTCGCTATATAGGATTTATACATGGGCCACAGGTTTTTTGCGGGCGCAAACAGTTCTAAAACCCATTTGCGCAAGCAAAAAACCATTGTACATCAGGCCCATAAAGTCTTTAGGCTGAGCAAGCTAATGAACACTTTCTTGTCTTGGGAGCTATGATGTGAAAGACAGACTTCACCAAATCAAAGTAGAGAGCGAGGACTAGAAAAGCTAGTCCGTATCCCCAGGATTATATGCAATGATCAAAATAGGACTAGCTATGTTTATGGGGGAGGGGGACTCAAAAAAGTACGCTAGCAGGCAAACCTGTTGGTTTGTTCATGAAGCCCTCACCCACCAACCGGGTGTGCTTCGACGCCAGATTACTGCGGAGCTGGTGTATTCACTGAGTGTGCAGTGTAGTGAGTGAGAAAGTGAAGTTTAAAAGCTATACAGTAGGTCCCAGCACCCGAGGGTAAATAAATACGTTTAATAACTGGGCCTCTGTTAGCAATAAAAAGGCAGTTAGACGCGGTGGAGTACGAATTAAGACCTCCTGCGTCTTGTGTGGTCTACATGTTTCAGCCAGGCCTTATTAGTTTTAAAACTGGCTTTCCTCAGGACCAAGTGAGAAAGGCCCACATGCATCAAGCACTTTTGCATTCGCAAACGGTGCGATTCCTTAAAATCGGCCGTTTGCGAATGCAAAAGTGCTTTTTCAGATGCATCATCATTTCTGAATGGAATTCGCTGATTTTGCGACTTTCCAGAATGCGAATGCATTTAAGGAATCGCAAATTTGCGATTCCTTAAATGCAATGCATCATTCAGAAATGAAATTGCGAGAACAAGGTTTGGAAGTGCAAATTACCACGAGGTTGAACCTCGTGGTAAATTGCGAAAAATTTTTAAAATGTACTAATTTACATTTTAAACGATGTCATGTTACAGACACACATGTCCTTAGGACATGTGTGTGTGAAACATCCATTTCAAATTACATTTCGGGGGTGCAGGGGGGGGTCCTTTGGACCCCCCCCTGCACCCATGAAATTTTCTAAGTGCCATTCGCAATTTCCATTGATTCCTATGGGCCTTTTGGCCCATAGGAATCAATGGGAATTGCGAATTCGCAATTTTGAAGTCACAAAATATTTGCGAGTCGGTAAAAATTGCGAATTTTACCGAATCGGAAATATTTTGCACTTTCCATGATGCATCCCGTTTTGCGAATCCATATTTGCGATTCGGTAAAATTCGCAAATTTGGAAACGCAAAACGGGAGTTTGATGCATGAGCCCCTATGTGTATAAGGGGCAAAAAACTAAATTATAGTGTTTGTGTTGTTGGTTTCTGTGTCGCACTCTCTAAGGTGCGATTACATGTAAGAGAGGGATTCCCTCTAGTTTTGCTACATATAACATGGACAGAGACAAACGTACAAAGGAGAGTCATTTTAGTATTGTAAGAAAATAAGCACATTTTGTAGCCGACTTATAAGGTGAGTGAACGACCTATATGCGGCTATGGTGTGGTCATGTTTGACCTACATGGGTTTTAATAATAACCGATTGTTGTGGTTGAGCTAAAACAGCCGAAATTAGCATTTGTGAGGTCCAGGTAAGTAAAGGTCGGTATCCTCACGCAGGCTATTAGCTGTCAAAAGGTTCCTTGGGTCACCTGGCAGAGAAAGAGACCCTAAAAGAAGGATAGTGAAACTGATGGTTTATATCCAACCTGTAGGGAGAGAAAGGTTGCTTACCCCCAGTTGTAGCAGTAGTGTTGAGTTACTCACGGAATTCCCGGTCTAGATCCTCCTTGGACCTATCGTCCTTCTGCGGGGCCCGGAACGAGTGAGTGAGGACCTTGAGATCGGGTTTAAGTAGCCCCGGTCATTGGTTCCACCTGGGATAAGTGGAAATAGAAGGAGGGATGCGCTCGCGCTGACTGCACTGTCATTGTTTGTTATGCGCATGTGCTCGGGAGCGTTCCGCATGCATGTGCGCATTAGGCTAGTAGTGGTTTCACAGAGGGGAGCATGTGGAGCGCATGTGCGCATGATTTAGCGTGTGTACGGTTGCACGTTGTGGGCACGTGCAGTAGTTCTGGAGATATGGCGCTGTGTAAGCGCCTGAGTGCGGGAGCACTGTTTTCTTTTTATGGCTGGGAGTATCAGAGGGGACTCTGCTATTGACTGAGAGACAGAGGGCAAGGGAGACCAATTGATTATCACAGGTTAATGGAGTTCCACGGGATGGAGTCGTTCAGACCCCTAGTATGGGTGGACAGACGGTATATCCATCGCTGTTCTTTCTGGAGGAGGAATTTTTTGTTATTTTCTGTAGGGTCATATTGTTCAAAGACTGTCCATGTGAAGTCGTTTGGTATGGTTGTGGGTTAAGAAGTGATCCGTCAGTTTACTGATATTTTTGCCGCATCGGATGGTACTTCTGTGTTCTGTCATTCTTGTCCTGACTTTCCTAGAGGTCATCCCGATGTAGCGGAGTCCACATCTACAGGTTATCAGGTATATTAGGTTTGAGGAGTTACAGTTGGTGAACTGTCGTTGTGTCCACGTTTTCCCTGTTTCTAGATTGAGGGTTTTTGATGCTGGTGTCAAATGGCATACGCTGCAGTTATTGCATGACTGTTGGCCTGTGAGCTAGGGAAGGCCCCAGGCGTTGAGGATTGTGCTGCAGGGCGGAGAGGAAATGGGTCTTGGTCTTGTATGGACCAGTTGGTCTTTTAGATTCTTCGCTCTCTTGTAGGCGAAGTGGGGTTTTTCCATGTTTCTTGTACCTGAGTTAATAATCTTCCAGTTTTTGTTGATGATGTTGGAAACCTGGTTCGATGTCGTGTTGTATGTTGTCACACAGGTGAGTCTGGGTTCCTCAGGGGCCCTGACGGTTGTTTCCAGTAGTGCCTCCCTATTTTGGTTCCAAGCCCTCTTGCAGGTGGTTTTTATAATTCTGGCGGGGTATCCTCTGTCCTCCAGTTTGTGGACTAGGGCTGTAGCTTGTTGTTTGTAGTCCTGAATGTGACTGCAGTTGCGTCTGAGACGTAGAAATTGCCCGTAGGGAAGTTTTTCGCTTAGGGGTCTGGGATGGAAACTCTCAAATCTGAGGAGAGAGTTCCTTACAGTTGGTTTGTAGAAAGTTGTGGTGGTTAGTCCGTTTTGGTTTGCTTTTATGTTGAGGTCTAGAAAGGCCAGTTCGGTTGGGCTGCTGGTGCTAGTGAAGCGCAGGCAGTTGTCCCGACTATTGATACAGAGGAGGAAGTTGTTTAGAACTTCCTGGTTGCCCTCCCATATGACGAAAATATAATCGATGTAGCGTCGCCATGTTTTTATGTTTGTTGAGAACGGGTTGGTCGGGGACTCTGTGAGTTTTTTCGAAATGGGCGACATAAAGGCCCGCCACACTCGGGGCGAAAACACTGCCCATCGAAGTTCCATTGGTTTGTAGGTAGAATTTGCCATCATATTTGAAATAGTTGTCTTTTAGCGCAAGGGTGGCTCAGTCCATAATGAAGCTTCTTGGGGTATGGTAGTCCCAGGTGTTTTCCATGAGGACATCATGCAGTACTTGTAATGTTGCGTCTTGAGGTAGGCTGGTGTATAGACTCTCAATATCGAGTCCTACCAGAAGTTGGGTAGTTGGGTTAAAGCTGGTATCTTTGATAGCATTGAGGAGGTGTTTGGTATCCTTTATATAGGATGGTGTTTTTTGAACCAAGGGGTTGAGAAAGAAGTCACAAAATCGTGACAATGGTTCCCGGAGGGATTGGATCCCAGACACAATGGGTCTTCCTGGTGGGGGGGTGACTCCTTTGTGGACTTTTGGGACTGTATAGAAGTACGGGACTTTTGCATTTTTTGTGCAAAGATAGTCGGCCTCTTGCTTTGAGATGTGCTCCGCATCTCTCGCAGTTTTTACCAGGGTGTTGATGGTGTTGCGTAGATCTTCTGTAGGGTCTTTTTTAAGACATTTGTAATTCCTGGTGTCGCTCAACAGTCTACGGCATTCCTTATTGTAGTCCGTTTTGTCCATGAGGACAATTCCTCCACCGTGTGGTATGGTTCGTATCCTGTTCCTCTTCTTCTCAATCAAAGTGTCCCAGTATGTTGTTTGTGCAATTATGGTGAAGATAATAAATTCTGCCAGGAATGAAGGGTCTGATAGGATTTCACTGACATCTTCTTCAGTGAAAGTGAGGCCGGTATTTTCTGCCGTTTTTCGAGTGGGTATGTACCTCTCGCAGCTGCGCGCTGCCTGATATCACCAAATCAAAGTAGAGAGCGAGGACTAGAAAAGCTAGTCCGTATCCTCAGGATTATATGCAATGATCAAAATAGGACTAGCTATGTTTAGGGGCGAGGGGGACTCAAAAAAGTACTACACAGTGTTATACTGGCACAATACCTGCGTACCAACACAGCACTCACAGGGCTTCTGGTGACCAACGCCCCCAGGATATTCCTGGAAGATGCCACCTTCAGGAAAGACTGGGCACAAATTGCCTGGCACTGTACCAGAGACTGGCTAGTACTCATCATCAAAACGGCCAAACGCTTATCCGACGCCATCATGATTGAGATACATACAACAGAAAGCCACTTTAAAACTACACTGACTGGTTTAAAAAAGAAATTAGATGACCGGAACCGAGAGTATAAGGAATATCTCACCTCACCGAGACCAAAAAAAATAATTTTTGAAAAAGACCTAAAAAAATTCAGCTACGTAAAAACGTATCCATACGCAGCTGATGATTACACTGCCCCAAGCAAAAACTACTCCGACAGCTCTGGGGACCTCAGCTCTATCTCTAGCAATTCCAGTACGGGATCTAACAAATCCAGAGGCAGGGGAAGACGGGGACAACATTGGCAACAGCCCTGGCAGGGACCCCCACAAAACCACAACTTTGGACCGCCCCCTTTTGGACCTATGCAACCCCAATACTTCGGTTACCCTCCAATCTATGCCCCGGGACACATGCCCTTCTACCAAGGCAACCAAAACCAGAGATATCCTTTTTCATCATAGGGCCGAAGACCACGCGGCAAGAGACGGAACACCGCACAAGTCCACTGGGAACCGGAAGAGGAACCAGTGAGCTCCAACACCAGGAACAAGTCCCGAGAACAAGCAGGACAGAGCAAGTGACACCTTCCAGAACCTCTACACCCTTGGTATTTAATATCTCAAGCATACAGCTGACCGATGAGGAAACAGAAGTCCTGAATAAAGGCCTTTCCTTCGTCCCCAAATCCAGGCAAGACACCTTCAAACTACACGTAGAACTTGCCGAGTTCGTCCGAAAATTGAAGCTAAAAGCCTATTTTGAGAAAAAAGAAAACACAACCAGCCATGAAGATGAGGTCCCTAATGAGACAGGCCTCAGGCAAAAATCCAATTTTATCCCACCACCTGTCAACATCCCTGTGGAAATCGCAACCTTCGAGCAGGCAGTCTACACAGAGGTGGAAAAACTGCAACAAAAGAACACATTCAATAACCTGTCTCACCAAGCACGTGAGACGATCAAACGCCTACAGAATAACCAATCTCTCGTCATCAAGCCAGCAGACAAGGGTGGAGGCATTGTCCTCATGGACAAAACGGACTTTACGATAAGGAATGCCGTAGACTGTTGAGCGACACCAGGAATTACAAATGTCTTAAAAAATACCCTATAGAAGATGTACGCAACACCATCAACACCCTGGCAAAAAATGCGAGCGATGCGGAGCACATCTCAAAGCAAGAGGCCGACTATCTTTGCACAAAAAATGAAAAAGTCCTGTACTTCTATACAGTCCCAAAAGTCCACAAAGGAGTCACCCCCCCACCAGGAAGACCCATTGTGTCTGGGATCCAATCCCTCCTGGAACCATTGTCACGATTTTGTGACTTCTTTCTCAACCCCTTGGTCCAAAAAACACCATCCTATATAAAGGATACCAAACACCTCCTCAATGCCATCAAAGATACCAGCTTTAACCCAACTACCCAACTTCTGGTAGGACTCGATATTGAGAGTCTATACACCAGCCTACCTCAAGACGCAACATTACAAGTGCTGCATGAAGTCCTCATAGAAAACACCTGGGACTACCATACCCCAAGAAGCTTCATTATGGACTGCGCCACCCTTGCGCTAAAAGACAACTATTTCAAATATGATGGCAAATTCTACCTACAAACCAATGGAACTTCGATGGGCAGTGTTTTCGCCCCGAGTGTGGCGGGCCTTTATGTCGCCCATTTCGAAAAAACTCACATAGAGTCCCCGACTAAACCGTTCTCAACGAACATAAAAACATGGCGACGCTACATCGATTATATTTTCGTCATATGGGAGGGCAACCAGGAAGTTCTAAACAACTTCCTCCTCTGGATCAATAGTCGGGACAACTGCCTGCGCTTCACTAGCACCAGCAGCCCAACCGAACTGGCCTTTCTAGACCTCAACATAAAAGCAAACCAAAACGGACTAACCACCACAACTTTCTACAAACCAACTGTAAGGAACTCTCTCCTCAGATTTGAGAGTTTCCATCCCAGACCCCTAAGCGAAAACCTTCCCTACGGGCAATTTCTACGTCTCAGACGCAACTGCAGTCACATTCAGGACTACAAACAACAAGCTACAGCCCTAGTCCACAAACTGGAGGACAGAGGATACCCCGCCAGAATTATAAAAACCACCTGCAAGAGGGCTTGGAACCAAAATTGGGAGGCACTACTGGAAACAACCGTCAGGGCCCCTGAGGAACCCAGACTCACCTGTGTGACAACATACAACACGACATCGAACCAGGTTTCCAACATCATCAACAAAAACTGGAAGATTATTAACTCAGGTACAAGAAACATGGAAAAACCCCACTTCGCCTACAAGAGAGCGAAGAATCTAAAAGACCAACTGGTCCATACAAGACCAAGACCCATTTCCTCTCCGCCCTGCAGCACAATCCTCAACGCCTGGGGCCTTCCCTAGCTCACAGGCCAACAGTCATGCAATAACTGCAGCGTATGCCATTTGACACCAGCATCAAAAACCCTCAATCTAGAAACAGGGAAAACGTGGACACAACCACAGTTCACCAACTGTAACTCCTCAAACCTAATATCCCTGATAACCTGTAGATGTGGACTCCGCTACATCGGGATGACCTCTAGGAAAGTCAGGACAAGAATGACAGAACACAGAAGTACCATCCGATGCGGCAAAAATATCAGTAAACTGACGGATCACTTCTTAACCCACAACCATACCCCAAACGACTTCACATGGACAGTCATTGAACAATTTGACCCTACAGAAAATAACGAAAAATTCCTCCTCTAGAAAGAACAGCGATGGATATACCGTCTGTCCACCCATACTAGGGGTCTGAACGACTCCATCCCGTGGAACTCCATTAACCTGTGATAATCAATTGGTCTCCCATGCCCTCTGTCTCTCAGTCAATAACAGAGTCCCTTCTGATTCTCCCAGCCATAAAAAGAAAACAGTGCTCCCGCACTCAGGCGCTTACACAGCGCCATATCTCCAGAACTACTGCACGTGCCCACAACGTGCAACCGTACACGCGCTAAATCATGCGCACATGCGCTCCACATGCTCCCCTCTGTGAAACCACTATTAGCCTAATGCGCACATGCGTGCGGAACGCTCCCGAGCGCATGCGCATAACAAACAATGACAGTGCAGTCAGCGCGAGCACATCCCTCCTTCTATTTCCACTTATCCCAGGTGGAACCAATGACCGGGGCTACTTAAACCTGATCTCAAGGTTCACTCACTCGTTCCGGGCACTGCAGAAGGACGATAGGTCCAAAGAGGATCTAGACCGGGAATTCCGTGAGTAATTCAACTCTACTGCTACAACTCGGGTAAGCAACCTTTCTATCCCTACAGGTTGGATATAAACCATCAGTTTCACTATCCTTCTTTTAGGGTCTCTTTCTCTGCCAGGTGACCCAAGGAAGCTTTTGACAGCTAATAGCCTGCGTGAGGATACCAACCTTTACTTACCTGTACCTCACAAATGCTAATTCCCGCTGTTTTAGCTCACCACAACAATCGATTATTATTAAAACCCATGTAGGTCAAACATGACCACACCATAGCCGCATATAGGTCGTTCACTCACCTTATAAGTCGGCTACAAAATGTGATTATTTTCTTACAATACTAAAATGACTCTCCTTTGTACGTTTGTCTCTGTCCTTGTTATATGTAGCAAAACTAGAGGGAATCCCCCTCTCACATGTAATTGCACCTTAGAGAGTGCGACACATAAACCAACAACACAAACACTATAATTTAGTTTTTTGCACCTTATACACATACTCACTTGGTCCTGAGGAAAGCCAGTTTTAAAACTAATAAGGCCTGGCTGAAATATGTAGACCACACAAGACGCAGGAGGTCTTAATTCGTACTCCACCGCGTCTAACTGCCTTTTTATTGCTAACAGAGGCCCAGTTCTTAAACTTATTTATTTACCCTCTGGTACTGGGACCTACTGTATAGCTTTTAAACTTCACTTTCTCACTCACTACACTGCACACTCAGCGAATACACCAGCTCCGCAGTAATCTGGCGTCGAAGCACACCCGGGACACATTCGGTGTCACTGTGGTGGGCCCGATGATGAAGCATGCCACCAACCAGGTTGGTGGGTGAGGGCTTCATGAACAAACCAACAGGTTTGTCTGCTAGCGTACTTTTTTGAGTCCCCCTCCCCCTAAACATAGCTAGTCCTATTTTGATCATTGCAAAGACAGACTTCAAACATCATAGGAAGGCAATTTTTTAGGCATGGTTATTATACCAATAAAACATATCTACAGCAGCTTCAATTGGCTGAGACAATAATTTATAGTTGGCAGGTTTGGATTTGTTTTGGAGCTCTTGAAGTCAATGCACTGCATTGATATATTATGGGGCTTATTTGCAAGCCCCTTGTGCTGCCAGTGAGTCACTTTTAATATGGGAAAAAGTGATGTCCGGATGGTGCAGGGGGCTTGTCAATAAGCCCCTATGTTTTTATCGAGGTCTTATAGCCCAGCCTCCTCATCCCTCTAATTTGCCTGGTGTTTCTCTATCATGCGAGATTGCGTTCTTAGGATGAACAACTGAGGAGTCTGTGGTGACAATCTTGGTCCTGAGCTTTTTGTTCTTAATGATGCTTCTTTTTTTTTGTCCTCATTTTGTGAAATAAGTGAGATTCCAAAAGTGCTATAATATGGGTTTGTTAACGCTCTCCTAATTTGGTACCAAAGTTTGCAAGCTGCATGTAGGACCTTCAGTCTAATTTTTTTTAAATATTTTGGGTGACCAACTTTATAGAGAAAGACATCCCCTTCTATTATTGCTTTGTTTTGGGGTACATAAGAATAGGGATTCTTTTTTACAAAAAAAAGAACAGGGATTCTTAAGTAGTGACCTTATATTCTTGAGTTGAAAGGCACCATAGTAGTTTAGGAGGCCTAGACTAGCAATACCTCCTTGTTCTTTTTTTCTACACAGTTTTTTCAAGCTCTTCTTGCTCCCTTCGAAGCCTGGATGAAACCATTTAGCTTTCCCTGCAACTTCTTAATATATTTTGTTTTGAATTAGAGCGGGATGATGTTGAAGATAAAGGTGAATTTGGGTAGAATAGTCGTCTTTATTGTATTGGATATCCCCATGAAAAATAGTGGTAATCCACTCCAGACTCTTTAAAGTTTCCTTGTCTCTCTCACTTCATGTTGAAACTTACCTGAGCTATTTCGTCGAGGTTTTTTAGTATCTCTGTTAGTAGATATTTTATTCTGCTCTTTGATAAGGGTAGGGAGTTCAGGGGGTTCCATTCCATGATTTTCGTCTTTTGATGATTAATTTGGTATCCCGAAACCGTCCCAAACTCGTCTAATAAGTTAGTAACATTTGGTAGTGACATATTTAGATTGCTTGTAAACACCATTAAGTCATCTGCAGATAATGCCACTTTTTTCTGTCACCCCTGAAACTTAAAAGGGATAACTTTTCGAGCCACATTAGCTAAAGGCTCAATATACAGATTGAACAGAGAATGTCGCTCCATTTCAGTCTTGTTCTTAAAACTGAGAAATCCCCTTTTGTCTGTTTATTATTTTGATGTATCGCCCTTATTAGCTTATTAATATATAGTCCAAAGCAGGACTGATTTCAATTGCTGAATTGAAATTAGTGGTTGATGGGTATGAGAGCGATGTATAATATTCAGATGAAGTGCAGTAGAAGTAATAAGCATAACTGACGTTTACAACCTCTTGTCCTCACAAATTCTTACTGGAAATGTTCTAGAAGTTGATAAAGAGCTACACATCTGTAATACTTGTTTCTGATTCAATGCCATTATGAAACATTCAAGTGAGGTGGGTGAGGTTAATGATTCTCTTTTGATGCAAGCTTGAGTTGTTTTATGTAAGGTCAGCTTCTTGCATGCACTGGCCATGAAGCTTGCTTTCAGGCTCAATCTTCGTTAAGGGTGGGTATGGGTTTTTGGGTGACAAGGGTCATTTTAGATTCAAGGTGGGTAAGGGTTTTTGGGTGGCAGAGGTCATTTTAGGGTTTATGGCGGGTATGGGCCTTTTTCTATGGCAAGGGTTATTTTAGAGGTTAGGATGGGTATGGGTTTTTGGGTCGCAAGGTTATTTTTAGGGTATAGGGTGGGTATGTGTTGAGGAGTTGTGGAGTTCTAAAGAAATATATATATATATATATATATATATATATATATATATATATATATATATATATATATATATATATATATATATATATATATATATATATATATATATATATATATATATTCCTCCAATCCTGCTTTCAGTTAAAACAGGTCTGACACATGCTCGGGTTGCCAAACTGAATTTTATTGCCACCAGTGCACTTTTGCCAACGTCACGATGTCCGCTATTACAGCGTCTGGCAGACGCGTTTCGGCGTGTGCCTCATCAATGCCAGGTAAGTGCTGAATGTGTCATGATGAATCATTTCGCGGGGCTGCTGTTTGAATACACCGAGTGTTCTCATTGGCTGGGACTCATAGATGTAGAAAGCAGACAGGGAAAGTTCCTCCGATGATCAATGTCGCTGTAATCCCAACCACGAGACATCGGGCACAGTACACCAAGTCCTGCAATGTGGAACAAACAAACCAAGCAGTCAGATTGTGGTACAGTGACCCATATTCACACATGATAATGCATTTGCTGCTTCGCCTGCTCCTTTGAAATTTCAGGAACAAACGGGTGGAATATCATCACAGCCGGGCATTACTTTAAGCAGACAGCCTGCCTGCTCCCTCTCCACAGTACCTCCAAGACACTTCAGGCTGGGGTGGCGCCACAATGTGCCTTCTAAGCACTCAAAGTCAAAGGTTTGTCGGTTATGTTGCGGTACTCCTGAACGAGGGGCGTGTCAGAAATTGCGGAGCCGACCTCCGCCTCACATACTCCTCCAATCCTGCTTTCAGTTAAAACAGGTCTGACACATGCTCGGGTTGCCAAACTGAATTTTATTGCCACCAGTGCACTTTTGCCAACGTCGCAATGTCCACTATTACAGCGTCTGGCAGACGCGTTTCGGCGTGTGCCTTATCAGTGCCAGGTAAGTGCTGAATGTGTTATGATGAATCATTTTCGCGGGGCTGCTGTTTGAATACACCGAGTGTTCTCATTGGCTGGGACTCATAGATGTAGAAAGCAGACAGGGAAAGTTCCTCCGATGATCAATGTCGCTGTAATCCCAACCACGAGACCTCGGGCACAGTACACCAAGTCCTGCAATGTGGAACAAACAAACCAAGCAGTCAGATTGTGGTACAGTGACCCATCTTCACACATGATAATGCATTTGCTGCTTCGCCTGCTCCTTTGAAATTGCAGGAACGAACGGGTGGAATATCATCACAGCCGGGCATTCCTTTAAGCAGACAGCCTGCCTGCTCCCTCGCCCCAGTACCTCCAAGACACTTCAGGCTGGGGGGGCGCCACAATGGGCCTTCTAAGCACTCAAAGTCAAAGGTTTGTCGATTATGTTGCAGTGCTCCTGAAGGAGGGGCATGTCAGAAATTGCGGAGCCTACCTCCGCCTCACATACTCCTCCAATCCTGCTTTCAGTTAAAACAGGTCTGACACATGCTCGGGTTGCCAAACTGAATTTTATTGCCACCAGTGCACTTTTGCCAACGTCGCGATGTCCACTATTATAGCGTCTGGCAGACGCATTTCGGCGTGTGCCTCGTCAGTGCCAGGTAAGTGCTGAATGTGTCATGATGAATCATTTCGCGGGGCTGCTGTTTGAATACACCGAATGTTCTCATTGGCTGGGACTCATAGATGTCGAAATCAGACAGGGAAAGTTCCTCCGATGATCAATGTCGCTGTAATCCCAACCACGAGACCTCGGGCACAGTACATTAAGTCCTGCAATGTAGAACAAACAAACCAAGCAGTCAGATTGTGGTACAGTGACCCATATTCACACATGATAATGCATTTGCTGCTTCGCCTGCTCCTTTGAAATTGCAGGAACGAACGGGTGGAATATCATCACAGCCGGGCATTCCTTTAAGCAGACAGCCTGCCTGCTCCCTCTCCCCAGTACCTGCAAGACACTTCAGGCTGGGGGGGCACCGCAATGTGCCTTCTAGGCACTCAAAGTCAAAGGTTTGTCGGTTATGTTGCGGTGCTCCTGAACGAGGGGCGTGTCAGAAATTGTGGAGCCGACCTCCGCCTCACATACTCCTCCAATCCTGCTTTCAGTTAAAACAGGTCTGACACATGCTCGGGTTGCCAAACTGAATTTTATTGCCACCAGTGCACTTTTGCCAACGTCGCGATGTCCACTATTACAGCGTCTGGCAGGCGCGTTTCGGCGTGTGCCTCATCAGTGCCAGGTAAGTGCTGAATGTGTCATGATGAATCATTTCGCGGGGCTGCTGTTTGAATACACTGAGTGTTCTCATTAGCTGGGACTCATAGATGTAGAAAGCAGACAGGGAAAGTTCCTCCGATTATCAATGTTGCTGTAATCCCAACCACGAGACCTCGGGCACAGTACACCAAGTCCTGCAATGTGGAACAAACAAACCAAGCAGTCAGATTTTGGTACAGTGACCCATCTTCACACATGATAATGCATTTGCTGCTTCGCCTGCTCCTTTGAAATTGCAGGAACGAACGGGTGGAATATCATCACAGCCGGGCATTCCTTTAAGCAGACAGCCTGCCTGCTCCCTCTCCCCAGTACCTCCAAGACACTTCAGGCTGGAGGGGCGCCGCAATGTGCCTTCTAAGCACTCAAAGTCAAAGGTTTGTCGGTTATGTTGCGGTGCTCCTGAACGAGGGGTGTGTCAGAAATTGCGGAGCCGACCTCCGCCTCACATACTCCTCCAATCCTGCTTTCAGTTAAAACAGGTCTGACACATGCTCGGGTTGCCAAACTGAATTTTATTGCCACCAGTGCACTTTTGCCAACGTCGCGATGTATATATATACTCACGCCTACAGGTGTGAAGACTTGGGGATCCAAGCGAGCTGATTGCTGTAAAGGGATGGGCTCTGGGCACTGTAGGCTTCTAGCCACTGTAGTATAACTGTGTAAGTAGTGTTAGTATGTGTTTATAGTATATATGGAGTGGGTAGCAAACTACTTTCTCCTACTGGTCTGAAGACTTGAGGATTAAACCGTGAGCATAAATCGTGTGGAAGTAGTGTTAGTTTGCGTTTATTCAATACAGGGAGTGGGAAGCGAACTACTTACCCGTACTGGTCTCAAGACTTTTGGATGAAAGCATGAGCTCATTGCTGCAAAGTCATGTGCTCTGTGTAGTATTCCAATGTTAGTCATAGTAGAATGTTAGTATGTAATTCTACTAGAATGTAAGTATGTAATGTTAGAATGTAGGGCTGTCATGAGGGGAACCTTGGGTTGTTTGTACGCAGTGCTGGAGAAGACGGTTGCCTTGCTGTCTGCTCCTGTTGGTGGCTGTTTAAGATGTCTTGTTATCTTGCAATAAATCTATTTAATGGATCTACTGCTGTCTGCCTCTTCACTACATAAATTTGTCGAAGAGCGGGAGAAGGTAAAAAGAAGGCAGCACTCACCAATATTTCAAAGTTGCTTGCGTTATGCTGAAGACCCGTTTTCTTTGTGTAGCTGTAGTTTATTACAGTTAGAAATATATAATTGTTTAAAATATTTTAGATTATCGCTTGCTCTCATATACTGTTATTTAGATATACTTTGAGACGGAAAAAGGAGGGAATGGTGTACCAGGTGTAACACCATACGTAACACAGGGTCTAGCGGCATGCACTCGTCGCATATGCAACGTGCAGCGGGCACGACCCCTTACGTACATGACGTAACGCGTGGCTTACCCGTCAGATACCAAAGTAACAGCTAGGGCGACTTCATGTGCATATGATGTTACGTTACGCGGGACTCGGTACCACGAACCCGTTGGATACGAAATGCGTATCATTTACGAGTTTAGCAATATGGTGGATGGGATTTGCGTGGTGATGGAGCTTGGTACAGTGCAGTTTTCTAAAAAAAAAAAGAGATACACATTTTCGGGGGAAGCTATAAAACATTACATAATTTTTAAAGTTAAAAAAAGAAGTGTAATAGAGTTCCAAAATATTTAAAAATATAATAGAAGAAATATATGTTTTATAAACATTAAAATATAAAATAAACATTTATAAAAACCTTTGAAATTCACTGAAAAAACCATAGGTTTTACAGACATTATAGTTAGGAATTAGCATTTAAAAAACCTTAGAAATTAAAAAAAAAAACATAGGTTTCAGGGACGTTATAGTTAGTTGAACATTTGACTCATATAAAACCAGAGAAATTTGCCTGCTATAGTTAGTTGAGCTAACTTTAACGTGCGCACCCGCAACACACTGGTGATGACGTCACATATTACATCACTGATGACATGTTCAGTGACATCACTGACGACATCACTGATGACATCTCAAATGATTCTTACCAGTATCAGTATTAGTATTTTTATTATTTTTTATATTTTTGTCTTTCCTTTTAGATCACCTTGTCATTGTTGAATACAGTAGGCAACATAGCAGCTACAAACTGCCATGATCTTAAACGCTTTTTTTCTTCAAAGTTATTTATTTGGTTTTGCACAGTTGTAACACTATTGCACTTTATATGTATTTCACTTTATTTTTAACAAACATCATGGACAATAGGGAACAGAATATAGGGTTTCAAAGGTATTTAAACCAAGATTGATGACAAACATGAACTACAGAGACAAATCATTGTAGCAGATACATTAACCCCTTCGATGCTGATGACGAGCTCAGCTCGTCATCAGCCATGGTGGTCATGTGCGGGTGACGAGCTGAGCTCGTCATCTAACGTGGCTTTTAGAAAAAAGCTGCGTAGCGGAAAAATAACCGCCGCAGCGATGCGGATAATGTATATTCAAGGTTTTATATGCATTCTATTTTTTTATCATATTCATGTTTGAACAGACAGGCATATATTTATATATTTATTTATTCATAAATACGTAATTTTGATATGTGTGTTCATTGATGTATTTAATTGTTCTTAACTTTGTTCATGCATTTATGCAGTAATCAATGCCCTAGAATTGCACAACCAACTACTGTTTAATTGAAAATGATGTTTGAAATTGCACCGTCATTTTAAAGATTTGTCACATGGTGCCAAGTAAAATAAAAAACTATTTAAACCAACTGTGAAGCCAATAGCACGTCATGGGATCAAGTCCCCTGTGAGGGACGAAATGCGTCACGGCTGCTGCACTAATAATGGAGGTTGAATAAACTGCAGCTGACTAGCCACAGTGGTCCGCGCTCTTCCTTTTGCCTGGAGTAATTTGGCTAAGTGGGAAAGAGTTAATCTACATATATATATATTCACCAAAGTAATCCATTCAATCGAACAGACGTCTCCGACACTCGAAAATTGCTGTGCACGTAATATTTAATCAGCAGGAAAACAACGCGTTTCGCAATACAGCTTGATCACGTTTACAACTTGCAACCAAACAATTGTCCTTTTACTCTTTTCCATAACATAGAAAGTGGACTATCACCCATGTGTATCGGTGCTGGTTGTGGCGGACATCTTGAACGAGTCGAAGTATAATATCACGTCATCAATTATATTCAAAATATGAATTAAGTTAATGACACTCAGCCCACCAATATTTGCATTATTTCATTATTTCAGTCAGTGTATATATCTACAATGTGCCACAATTTTACATTCCATTCTAGTATCAATGGATATATACATCTTATTCTAGGCAGAAAACCGAATTGTTGTATTTATTCATCTCTTTTACAGGACATCAGTGTTCATCATCCGAGAATTGGAAAAATTGGTATTATTCCATATAATTGGCCGTGTCGTTTCTGATATATTCCGCCCCAGTTAAACATACAATTTTTTGCCACTGAGGGCTACGACCATTATACCACATTCCGCCCAAGTGGGCATTAGTTTCAATTGTTCATCATAATTTGCAAACAAGCAAGGTTTTCATGCGGTTATTCTTGGGATATTATTACAACATGTTTCTCCATATCCCATTGACCAGTTTTTTCATTTTTTTCGCACCAAAGTCCAAGCCCTAGTGGGCACAATCCACCATATCTGCCTTAAACAATAAATTAGCTCATTGCTAAATCATGGCATCAAACTGACTGTATAATGTAATCTTCAGCATTCAAATCTGATTGACTCCATATTCATAGTCACAAAAATTCATCATAGTACCTATAAGATAAAATATATATAGAAAACATTTTAAAAGAAAGACCTATAAAGATCCAACTGCGGATAATTATACAGTTATACTGAATATCAATTTTCATTATTATCATGCAAGATGTACAGCTAGTTCCTCATTAATGTTCAACCCGTTAGGATTCATACATTCGAAATCAATAATATATCTTGACTCCATTTGTCGTAAAGCTTATTTTTTGTTTCCTCCCCGGATACCCAGATTTACCTTTTTTTATGTCTGACTGAGTACGCATTTGGTAACATGCCGTGTCACTTAACTGTCTCAATCCCTCAGCCAAATATTTCTCTTTTTCCAACACAACAACATTGCCCCCTTTATCTGCATTACGGATAACAATCTGGTTGTCATCCTTCAAATCATGAATAGCTTGTTTCTGTTCAGGGGAGAGATTTTTCATGTTGTTGGCTAATCGTGTTGCAACGAAAATTCCTAAGAGACTATAAGGATTACCAATCAGGTCGCACAGAAACATTTCAACGAAAATATGATCACCTTTTCGATAAGTCGTGGCTGGGGAGAACCAACAATCCCGACACACAGACTCAAGTAGCAGTTGTGGAAAGTGAAGCCTCTGATGGAAGTCTCCCTGATATCTCCCCGGCTAAAAAGAGTAATTTTTTATTACAATTCCAAGTCCTGAATCAAGGACGAACGGATCTACAACAGGACCAAGGAACCCAAAGGGGAAGAGGCAGAGGAAATCGTGGAATACCAAGAGGAATAAACAAGCCAAAGCCAGACAAAAGCGCAGAAAAATCGCCCATGGGACTAATGACACGGGGCAGCAAGGCCAAAGTATGACGGTAATTAATCTTTCTTCAAGACCTCTAACTGTACATGAGAACGATGTATTAGCATTGGGGTTATCTTTTTGTCCGTCTACTAATTTAAATTATGCTCAAACCAGGATTTACTTATTTTACTTTTCAAGAAAATTAAAACTTAAAAAGTGGTTTGAAACACAGGGGCCTAGACATGAATAATGTAAATGTAAATGTAAATTTGGCGTATTTGTATAGCGCGAACAGTGACCCGGAGGCATGCCGGCGCTTGTACTCCTACCACAAGGGAACCCCTCCTGGCTTTTCCTTGTGGGGTGTCCACTCCTGGGCATCCCATGGTGAAACCAGGCATCCCTTGTGTATCAGGGGGCCTTTGTGGAGACTAAGCAAGCTATTGCCCAGAGTTGCAGCGTGGGACCCATGCTTAGAAACGGCACTGAGGCGAGAATATCCGGAATATCCGGAATTTAAGCCCGGAACCTGCCGAGGCAGGAATCGAACCCTGGTCCCTGGCCAGCGTTATGCATCAAGGTCTGCCGCTCTAAGCATTGAGCCACACTTCTCCACGATATATATATATAATATAAAGGCCAATCCTAGGATTCTTTGACACCGTTTTCCAGGAATGATATATCCCGTCGACCCACACACATGAGACACTGTGTATGTCACAATTCGATAATTAAGTTTATTTTGCCGATACACGGTGTGATTATGGTTGGGTAGGTTACAAGACTGAAGAATTGATACAGTCACTTGAAATAACAAAACGTACACTAAAAGATGGCACTTAAACATCAATGTTTGAAGCAGTCCTATGTTTGTTTTTACCACCTACAATGAACGTACATAATGGCGCCGCATAGCGCGTTCGTTCGTAACACTGACGAAGGGAGTTTCTCCCGAAATGCGTTTGTTTTGGTAATAAACCTTTTGCTTACAACTGGAACCCTGAGAGTGCTGTATTTCTTCTAACCCGGGTGTGTATCATTTGGAGAATTTGGAGCGAATATTGTTATCGCGGGACACCACCGCGGAAACAGCACCCACTGCTGGAGTGACTCGTGTTACTGGTGTTTCTGGAGCAAAAATATATATATATATATATATATATATATATCCTTTTGCACTTTCCTTGACTGGAAACCGGGACACTCTGCGCGTCGGTGCAACAAGTCAGGGCTCAAGGTAACCCTGTCAAATCCACACCACCACGTACTTCCAAAGTACAGTCGCACTCCAACAATGATCTCCGCCACACAGGTAGGTGGTTTAGGAAGTCTTTATTCCATATTCAGCCAAACTTAGGACAAGAAACCCAACGCGTTTCGTCGACAAACTTAGGACAAGAAACCCAACGCGTTTCGGCGACACACTCGCCTTGGTCACTTGGTGACCAAGGCGAGTGTGTCGCCGAAATGCGTTGGGTTTCTTGTCCTAAGTGTGGCTGAATATGGAATAAAGACTTCCTAAACCACTTACCTGTGTGGCGGAGATCATTGTTGGAGTGCGACTGTACTTTGGAAGTACGTGGTGGTGTGGATATATATATATATATATATATATATATATATATATGTATATATATTATTCTTTGCATTATGATTCACGGAGTCAGCGCCTTTCTTAATTGAGAGTTTGGACTGGTTTTCAATATATATATATATATATATATATATATATATATATATATATGTATATATATACATCAAACAAAGGTTGCCTCTGTGGCGACGTCCCCTCGGAAGGTAGCACTCTTAAAACTGAGGACTGTAGAAACCACAGCGCTGTCCTTTCATCGCAAGAAACGGCTCTACGCGTTTCAGACTTGCGTCCTTGATCACGAGCCTCACTTCAGGAAAGACAGCAAACAATGTGTAAGGCTTCTGCAATTTATTTAAACATCCCCAGGTGGGTGTGTGCCCCACCCTCACGAGCAAAGCATTATGGTATTTGCAGTCTTTACACTCAGTGAATACCCCAGTGGGTGCTTGTCCATCTCCTGCCATCCGTGACAATAATGTCCCCCGTGGGTGGATAAAAAGACAAGCGCTGTACTTGCTGCACTGTGAACGTCACTCTGTCCGAGCCTTCCGCTCCGATCAGCAACCAGACCTCCAGCTGCTTAGGATCCGCTGCAACGCGGCGGGCCACCCCCGCGACCGGCAAGGCCGCTAAACATACATCAAACTAGGGTTGCCTCTATGACGACGTCCCCTCGGAATGTAACACTCTTAAAACTGAGGACTGTAGAAACCACAGCGCTGTCCTTTCATCGCAAGAAACAGCTCTACGTGTTTCAGACTTGCGTCCTTGATCATGAGCCTCACTTTAGGAAAGACTGCAAACAATGTGTAAGGCTTCTGCAATTTATTTAAACATCCCCAGGTGGGCGTGTGCCCCGCCCTCATGAGCAAAGCATTATGGTATTTGCAGTCCTTACACTCAGTGAATACCCCAGTGGGTGCTTGTCCATCTCCTGCCATCCGTGAAAATAATGTCCCCAGTGGGTGGATAAAAAGACAAGCGCTGTACTTGCTGCACTGTGAACGTCACTCCGTCCGAGCCTTCCGCTCCGATCAGCAACCAGAACTCCAGCTGCTTAGAATCTGGTGCAACGCGGCGGGCCGTCCCCGCAACCGGCAAGGCCGCTAAACATACATCAAACAAGGGTTGCCTCTGTGGCGACGTCCCCTCAGAAGGTAACACTCTTAAAACTGAGGACTGTAGAAAGCACAGCGCTTCCCTTTCATCGCAAGAAACGGCTCTACGCGTTTCAGACTTGCGTCCTTGATCACGAGCCTCACTTCAGGAAAGACAGCAAACAATGTGGAAGGCTTCTGCAATTTATTTAAACATCCCCAATTTGCTGCAGGGGACGGCCCGCCGCGTTGTCACGGATCCTAAGCAGCTCGAGATCTGGTTGCTGATCGGAGCGGAAGGCTCGGATGGAGTGACATCACAATACACCCAGCTATCTCACACAGAAACTGGCAATATCTGGTGACATGAGATCCACTCAAAGTTCAGATAACCTAATACTGAACCCACAAAGATTGAACAAGCTGAAAATTTATAAGCGATCCTTCTCTGGAATGGCGCCTCGGATATGGAATGCACTACCCCCAGAAACAAGATTGAACCCCTCCACTGCATCCTTCAAAAAGGAAGTAAAAGCGATTCTTATGACTAAATTCACCTGAACACAGACTAAGGATATTTGGTGATCGATCGTACCCGCTCCTTATGCCCGATTCTGACAAGGGTCCAACTTGTCAACCCAACCATGGTATTTGACAGTGGCACGACGCACCCGGATTCATATGTTTTCGAACCTTATTGCTCTGCTTTATGTTGCTCAAGTATGTATTTGTACTACCAGCTTTCTTGTCCCATACAATTTTCCTCATCTACTGTAAAGTGCTCTGATATCCGCAAGGATCTTGTTCGCACTCTATAAAACTTTCAAATAAATAAGGGGGGGGCAACACAGCTACATGACTGAGATCTTCTCCAGTGTCTGAGGTAATTTGGTTGTGTCCACTGTGCAGTACACTACACGTATCAATACTATATCTCCACATGGAGAGGTTTGTGGTTTGTATAGTGAGTTCTCTGCAGCACATCACCGGTGCACTTGGGATTGTGTAAATTATTGTTGATGGGCGAGTTGCCTCCTTCACACTTAGTTGGTTGCCATATCTCTGAACATTCAGCTAATGTGCGGTTGAGGGGATATGGTAGTTTGGGAAGGTCAGTTGTCCCGTTTTGCGCTGCCTCAGTGGTAGTAGGGGGGGAGTGGTCCGGGGGGAGGTTCAGGTGTTGGTGGCGCTGTGTGTTGTGGCTTTGTTGGGTGTCGGAGCTGCATGATTAGTACCTCTATCACGTGTTGGTCTTTAGATGTGGGTGAGAGTTGGGTCTAGTTTACGCAGAAGTTAGTCGACCTTCTTACACCAGTTAAAGGTTGATGTTAGTTTGCTACTGGTAAGTGTGGTTATCGCCTGTGTTTAGGTAGCATTGCAGATTTGGCTGGTTGTTGAAAATATGGGGAAGTGGTATTTTCATGTTTTTTTTTGCACGGGGACGCCTAGTTTGTATATCATTAGCATTAGTTGTGGTTCTGGTTTGTGGCGATTTTGTTGACGGAAAGTATCAATGGAAGACTGGTGATATTTTCAGTTTTTTACCAGGTTGAGAATGGAATGATAATTAAGATATGCTTAATGAACATTATAGTTACAAATTAGCATTTAGAAAATCTTTGAAATTCACTGGAAAAACCATAGGTTTTACAGACGTTATAGTTAGGAATTAGCATTTAAAAAACCTTTGAAATTCACAAAGAAAAACATAGGTTTCAGGGACGTTATAGTTAGTTGGACATTTGACTCATATAAAACCAGAAACGTTCACCTGTAATGGTTAGTAGAGCTAACTATAACTTGCGCGCCCGCAATGCACTGGTGATGACGTCACATATTACATCACTCATGACATGGTCAGTGACATCATTGATGACATCACTGATGAAAACTCCAATGACATCACTGATAGTTGGATACAGAGGAGTACACCACAGATGACAAAGTAGATTCCCTGATAAAAGTTAGAATACGAAAGGAAAACATGCAGAAGAAAGTAACAGTACTATAAATAAATAGGTGCTCATTTGAAAAAAATGTGTTATAATAATAATAATAAGCAAGCTTGTAAAGTGCCTGGTTACACCTCCTGGTGTGTCCCCGCGCTGCAGCACAAACTCAACAGACAGGAGATATAGGAGCAAAAGAAATCGGATCCAAAAGACAATGTGCGAAAGAGCCATGTTTTTAAATTTTTACGGAAGAGTGGCCCAGACGGTTCTATGCGTAAAGAGTAAGGGAGGGCATTCCAGTGTTTCGAGGCAAGATAGCTGAAGGGTCGTGCTACCATTCTCGCTTTTTAATTTTCGGGATTCTGACCACATGGGCCTTAGCTGATCTAAGATGGGGAGAGGGGATGTAGGGAGTGAGAAGATGCGAAACTGCCTTGAAGAGTATTCTCTCTCTCATCAGCAGCCAGTGTAAAGAAGAGAGAGCTTTCTTCAATGAGGCTCTTCTAGGCAGCATCAGCACAAAGCAGGCCTTTGCATTCTGAAAGCATTTGAAGCCTCTGCATGCACTTTTCTGTAGCTCCCAAGAATAGAGCATTTCCATAATCCACGTTAGAAGTGACCAATGCATGGACTAGGGTTTTCCCCATGTCAGACATGGGGAGCACATCCAGAGTCTTCCGTAAAATGGGTAAGACTCTGAAGCATTTCCCCGCTACCTTTTTGGTCTGAGCCTCAAAGGAAAGGTTAGAATCTAACCATACCCCCAAGTTCTTAACCTTATTACTTGGGGGGGTGGGGGTTGGGGCAACGTTTGTGGCCACCATGCGATGACAAGATGGAAGGGGATTTCCAACCACTAGAATTTCTGTCTTAGCGCCATTTCATCCATGAGGATAGATCTTGAAGACAGGTGGCGAAATTTGTAGCAAATGTTGTGGAGGTTTTCAACAGCGAAACCACCAATTGTATGTCATCAGCATTTGACACAACGGTGAAGTTATACTTTTCAACAACCTTTGCCAATGGGGCCATATATAGATTAAAGTAGAGTGGGGATCAATATAGAGCCCTGAGGAACCCCTTGAGATAGTGGGAAGCTTTTAGAATAGTTAGGGTGTTGAACCACCTCAAAGCTCTGGTTTTGCAGGAAGGAAGTGATCCATTTAAATGCCTTTTTGTCCAGTCCTCCTTCTTTGAGCCGTTGTAAGAGCACTTTATGTGATACAGTGTCAAAGGCTGCACTGAGATCCAAAAGGATCAGTGTGACTGTCTGACCCTCATCTACATATTTGTAAATTGTCTCGGTTGACAAGAGCAGGGCAGATTCTGTGGAGTAAGTAGTCCTAAAGACAGAGTGGGTAGGGTGAAGAAGACTGTGTCGATCCACATGGGCTAAAACTAATCTTTCAGTTATTTTTGCAAAGTAGGGTAAAAGTGAAACAGGACGGAAATTGTCTAGCTGGTTAGAATTGACACCTGGTTTCTTTTTTATAGGGAGAACCTTTGCTCGCTTCCACTGCGATGGTACCACGCCCTCCGAAAAGGAGAGTTCCAGAAAATGCCTGATGTGTGGTATTAGAATTTCCAGGCCCTCTCTCATAGTTCTTGGTGATTTGATGCTTAAGGCTATGCCTTTGAGATCTTCATAGGCTGGGGGTTCAAATTTTGAGAGGCGGAATGCCTCCTCCACGTTGGACCACTCCACCTATCCAGGGATCACATTTTGTGCCACATCTGGGAAGGTAGTGTACATTTTTGTAACCTTATCCACAAAACAGTCAGCCATTTGATTACATGATTCTACTGAGCTGGTGGGGAGGGGGACTCAGTTCTTGTGAGTGAGGTTATGTCTCTATAAATGCTAAATAGTACTTTGCTTTCTTAGCCTTTTTTAGCTCTTCATTACACCAGGATGCAGATTTTAATTGTCTGCAGGTAGCACTAGCTGTCCAGGGGGCTACTTTATCCAGTGCTGTTGTAATCCGTATGTCCGGTGTGTTACAAGTCTTCAGAGCCTTGGCAATCTACTGTATAGGTGCATGAAGATCTAAATATGAGCTAAGTTCAGACAAAGATGTAAAAGATTTGTAGATATGTCCATTCCAGACCTTTATCATTGCAGGGTCATATAGTCCATATTTATAGCCTGCATCATTACAGCCCAAGGAGAGAAAAATCTTTAAGAGTATCCATGGTTTCTTTAGCACAATCTTGAGGAATAAATAGTTTGTGATCATTCATGAGAAGTGAAAGGATTTGCCTAACTGCTTTGCACATTTGAATGAGAATGATAATGCACTGCTTTGAAGATTATTTGCATAGGTTTGATAGAATTTGATTTGCGCTGGGAGGGTAACTAATGCGACTTATCAATTTCAAACTTGTCTGAGAAACTTAAAGTTTAACAGGTTTGGGGGGGCTAGAGGGAGCACTGTGGAATGGCTGCCTTCTAAGACAGCTCTGCCGGTCAGGTCATATCTGCGCCGAATTACCGCTTCTGCGGACTCCGACCCAACTGCAACTTACAGAAATAGAAGTCGGAATGTCTGGGCCATAAAATGTGCTGATCGACGACCTGCCAGCAAGTGACTGATGCTGTAAAAACGACTGAGGCGGCTGGGTGTGGGACGGAGCCTAGAGGGTGCAAAATGGCGGCTCCCTGGAGAGCAGAGAAATCAGGATAGAGACAGGGTGTAACACGGTGAGAAAACCGGCGACAGTGTGTCTCTGCAGTTCATGAAATGCGGCGGCTGGAAGACGCTTTGCACCGCGATTACAGAGTCAACCCTAGACAATGCACAGTGGGAGGGGGGTATTTCTGGTGTGTTCGAAGTGTCCCAGCTCGCATATAATGAGCAGCCAAAAGGCGGCGCCCAAGACTAAGTGAAGCGTGCGAATACAGAGAGAGCTGCAGACCTTCACTAAATCAATCCAGCCTTCTTTTGCTCATCTCTGCTCACATAACTATCGGGGCCATGTGACGTGCAATGCTTGATTTACAGCGTTCCTGCTCACAGCTTTCCTGGTGATATTGTATGCCTCATGATCACTGCATTGTACTTAATCAACTAAGTGCACGGAGGAAAATGGTGGCTCACTGTTCATGGAGCCTCTGCGGCAGCACCTACTAACTATCAGCGCTTTCAACATATGCATGGGGGTCATGTATAACTGCTCCTCCTTCTGGCACTGCTGATGTCTGCTGTGGCGGCGGTGTGAAAAATGGATGGTACCAGTCCTGTGTTTCCTATCCTGCCGGCTCCATAACGCGTGCACGCATATATGTGGCTGATATTATGGCAGTGCACTGCTGCTTGCATCAGACAGCTCGCGTATATAAACTCGCCTACTCTAAGAATGCGATTTTAAATAGCTACCCAGTTTCTATTCTTCTAAGATATAGGACTCTTGTCCCGACGTGGCATTGCTCTATATTCCCTGTAAATCTCCCGCTACTGTTTGAAAGACCAGGCTGTTATGTGGTGCCGAAGGTTTAGTGGCTTTGGGATTTGGCCAGCGGAATATCCACATCCCAGAGTGTGGTGGGCCTCACGCCTAGGCACAGAAGCTGTTTGAAAGACCGGCACACTTCGTTCGCGGCTGGAAGGCGACTATCTGCAGAAATGGGGAAACCGGATAAACAACAATCTAAACTACCCTTCGAGACGAAGAGGCCTCCCAGTGGCTAAACAGCGCACTCGGACACTGAGCACGAATCTAAACATGCGACACGCACTGGTATGGAAAGCGTTCTGCAGGCCATTCAGCAGAGTCTGCAGGACATTAACGGAAAATTGGACACCATTACCGTCCGAGTAGACAACATGGCAGCTAAACTGAACAAGCATGGTGAGCGCCTTGTGGAGGCCAAAAACCGTATCACAGCAGTAGAGGACGAATCACATGCCACGACACAAACGTGCACTGACATGGAGAAATTGTTGGATGTCATTAAAAACGAAGCGGAGGATTTGGAAGCGAGATCTCGGCGCAATAACGTCAGAATCGCCGGAGTTCCAGAATCCACAAACACAGGAAAAATGGAGACATACATAGAGGACATGCTCCGCAACGTGTTTGGTGCAGAACATTTCTCAACGGTCTTCCTGACAGAGCGTGCACACAGGTCACTGGCCCGAGACCCAAACCCGGTGCTCCCCCACGACCTATCATTGCCCGAGTTCTCAACTATAAAGACCGAGATGTTGTATTGAGACTGGCTCATGAAAACGTCAGATAAACTATCAGGGAAATACAATGGAGTTCAATCCGGATTTCACCATGGCCGTCCAACTGGCGCTTAAAGGATTCAACCCGGCAAAACAGAAGCTAAAAGAACTTGGCATTGAGTAGGCTATGCTATACCTGGCTCGGTTGCGGGTGACGCATGATGGCCTCTCTACATTGCTCCAGACGCCGAAAGCAGTGCAGGACTTCATCAGAAAATTCAAAGGCATACGCAGGGACCAGAAGCGGTCGGAACAAACCGAAGACTCGGAATGAACACCAATGTACAGGATAAGTTCACTGTGTTTGGTAACTGATGAGGCTCAAGTGAATCTCATGTTAGCAGGTTATATTGCTAGTCATCTCACAAACCACGGGGGCCTCCATAGTTTGCACCACTTGAGCACTACTGCAAGCGGTCACAGATGAACCTCTGCTGTACAGGATCTGTACCTGCGTGGAACCCCGACTAGATGTTGCAGGCTATGCTTAACCAATATAATTGGAAACAGATATAGTATTGCTGCCTGGCACAGATGGAAATGTCTCTCCTGGGTATACTTTCTCTAACTCTATCTGTCATTCTAGATACTGTGAAATGAGATAGACAGGTTAACTAGCTAATTAGGATGCCAGGTGCTTGCTGTTCTATGCTCTGTATTTGTCTGAGGTGCAGCCCAACACTTGCAAGGATTACGTTGCTGTGCTTATCTTGTACATCTGGGCAAAGAAATTAATGTATTACTAGATGCCCCATCTCCTCAACCATATCGCATAGTGAACTGTATTGACCGTATGGGAGACATGGGTGGGCAAACATGTCAGTGTAATATGCAGGACAGACATGTCTAGCCTACTGGCGTTTTTTTTTTATTTCTATTACTTATGTTATTCATGTGTTGCAGGGAATGTTGGACTCTGTTACACTAACGTACACCTAACCACATCCACTCTGTTGGATGGAGTTGTGTGCACTTGGAGGGCCCCCAAGTGGGTGTTCCCCTAACAAAATGTGTTATGTTGGTTCTTGACTCAGAGGTATGACTTTGGCATGATTTGGATGCTGAAGTGGGTGGGGGGTGGAGGGGCTGGAGTTGTGTTTTGTTGATCAGTCACTTGTACATGAGAAACATCGCTGAAATCCAGAACAACGTATTACACGATGCAGATAACTTTTGCTTGGAACATGTCTATTGTGCATGCTGCTGTGTTTGCAGTCTCTCGGCAGGGGTTGTGCAGAATCAGGGATGTCTGCTGTGAGGGTACAACCTAAACATCTAAACCTGTTAACTTGGAACATCAGAGGGCTTAATAACCCGAAAACAATTCAACAGGTATTTGCATATCTTGACGGGTGGCAAATTGATATTGCACTCCTGCAATAAACACATCTTGCGCCCAACTCTACTGCTAACATCGGGCGTAGGTGGGTAGAGGCAACTTACTGCTCATGATATTCCTCCTATTCTAGAGGGCTATTGATTAAAAAAAGACAGCATTTTAGTATAGACACTACCATGAAGGATGAACTGGGGCATTACATCATTATAACAGGTACACTTAGGGGGCAGAGACTCGCTATAATTAACACATATGGCCCTACCATTGACGATCCTGGCTTTTACCAAACACTATGGCGTCAAATCAGTGAATTACCAGACATTCCATTGCTTTGGGGCGGTGACTTCAACATTGCTCTCAACGACAACCGTGACAGATCAGTTGTGACAGTTGAACCCCACAAAAGGGCGTTGGGTACCTTAAAATATATTATGTCTGACATACGTCTCAGCGACATCTGGAGAAATCGACACCCTGTGCGCAGGGAATCCACTCACACATCGGCTACGCATAGCAGCTGGTCTAGAATAGATTATTGGCTGGGCCCTGACGACATACTCCTATGGACACATTCGATGTCTCATCTATCTAGAACACTAGCTGATCACAACCCGGTATTGCTATCCATCAATATCCCACATTATGTGCCCCCTCCATTTAGCTGGAGGTTTAACGCGACAGCATTACTAGCTATGATCAGGGGCGTCTGTATAAGCACTACTGCAGGCATTCTCAAAGATATTAGACATCAAATATCTACGCGCGAGGACAAACTCCGCATATTAGAACATGCATACGAGCGCACACAAGACGCAAAGATATCGGGGGATATTAGGGTTATGCTATCGGAATACCAAACATATGCGGAAGATGAACTTAAATATGTATTGAAACATCACAAAGCAAGGTCATACGGGGAAGACGGTAGACCAGGATGGGCTCTTGCAGCCAAAATATGTTCAGACCATGCGCCACAGGTGGTCCAGGCTGTGAGGGATGCACAGGGGGGACAACATCAGGATACTCAGGGCATATTGAGAGAATTCATGAACATCTATAGTAACCTGTACACTTCACAACCCACAGCTTCAACAGACATAATTATGGACTATCTAGCAGTATCTAGCAGATGTGTCGCTAGCATGGTTGTCTGATACACAAAGAGATTATTTGTCCCTACCGGTCACAGTAGAAGAGGTCACGGAGATCATTAAGTCACTGCATAATGGTAAAGCGCCAGGCCCCGATGGGTTCACCTGCGAATTTTATAAGGCATTTGTTGATCAATTAGCACCACACTTAGTAGAAATGTTTGGTGATGCCCAGGATAAGCAAATCTTACCACCATTGTTGATGGAAGCCCTGTTAATCACCCTTTTAAAACCTAACAAGGATCCAGAACACTGCGATACCTATCGACCATTGTCCCTAATCAACGTTGATACTAAAATATTAGCCAAACTCCTTGCCACTACATTGCAGCCACTGATGGCCAGTGCATATTACCAGAACTCTCTTTGCACTGTCTCCCTATCTGAACCCCACCACTAAGGCCGCTGCAATTCTGTTAGATGCTGCCAAAGCGTTTGACTCTATTGAATGGTCTTACTTACATACGGTACTGAGGCGCATTGGCTTTCCCCCTACCTTTTTGCAATGGGTACAAATACTATACAAGGCACCAACGGCTCGTATCAAAGTTAATAAATACATATTAGACACAATACCTATTGCCAGGGGAATGAGGCAAGGTTGCCCTCTGTCCCCTTTATTATTTGCAATAGCACCGGAACCCCTGGCATGCAAAATTCGTCAGGGACACCATTACTCTGCACTTCAGTTCCCGCAGAGGCCCTTGCATATTTCGCTGTATGCAGACAACATGATGCTCTATGTCCGAGACCCTGAGTTACATTTGAATCCTCTATTAAGAGAGTATATTAGGTTTGGACAACACTCTGGTCTTAACATAAATTGGTCCAAATCCATGATTATTCCTCGAACAGACACCATGCACCCACACTCGACAGAGTATCCCCTGGAGTGGCAGTCAGAACCTGTAAAATACTTAGGTGTTTGGTATCACTGTGACCCAGAAATTGTAATCCGCACCAATTATGGCAGGGAAATTAGCGCAATGGAAGATAAATTAGGTCGGTGAATTCAGTTGCCCTTGTCATTGGCTGACCGACTGGCTATCGTGAAGATGGTTATCCTGCCAACATTTTTATACCTCTTTACCAATATTCTCATTAAACCCCCGACTGAGGTCTTTCGTGAATCTCCATCATGGTGCTCCGCCTAATATGGGCAGATAAACAGGCCCGGATGGACATGCATAAGCTTACACTGCCATACTCGCATTGTGGCTTCAAGGTTCCTGATTTTTTGCTTTATTACTTGTGCGCACAAGCACAATATGCGCATTTCTGGTACCATCAAATCCCCTACCTAACACATGTTGTTATTGAGGAAGGCGATGCATTACCAATTCCGCTGAATGCTATTATTACTCAATGCAGACCACCATTTCATGAACAGGACATAAACACTATAGACACGACAAATGGTGCATGGCGTCAAATGGGCCGAATGGCACATAAACTGCCACTACACACTCCTGCACTGCTACTACAACATCATCCAGAATATCAGTGATGCAGGAAGAAGTAGGCATGGGGTTATTACGGCAATTAGGTATCGCTACTATGGGTGACTTATATACCAATGGTGTTTTTAATTCGCTTGATGAGCTCTCCTATATAAGCAATCAAATGTTACTGTTTAGATTTACATATCATACGCTACAGGGGGCGATCAAGAAATTATATCCGTCCTATCCCGAGGAACCACCACAATGGCATACATTACAATTCATGCTGTCCACGCCCACTGCCAAACACCTGGTGTCCAGACTATATGTTAAACTCCAGGAAACTATTGGGGAACACTACGCAAAAAGCATTATTGAGATGGAATGATAGCCTCGACGAACCATTGTCAGTGGAAGAATGGGCCATAACATTCTCACTAACTGGGTTGCTAACACCCAATGGTAATTTACACATGCTACACTATAAATACCTTCACCAGACCTATTAAACTCAGGCACAGCTCTGCAGGTATGGATTGCGCACAGACTCTTAGTGTCAACGCTGCAATGCTGATTTAGCTGATTTTATGCACCTGGCATGGTCATGTCCGTCAGTAGCGGAATATTGGGTGAATGTAAAACAAACATTGGGTAAAATGGTGGGCATGACTGTGGACTGCAACTCCTAAGTGTGCCTGTTGGGTTTCAGCCTGAAGTTCGTGCTACTAAGCGCAGGTTTTGTGTAATTGCATTACTCCTGGCCAAACACAGGCTATCATTATGCTGGGGGAGCAGGAAGGCCCCTAAGGTCAAACAGCGGCTACAAGATTTAGTATATTGCAAGGACACCCTGCGTACTTATGAAGAGGAACTGCCCACAGGCTCAAAGCCCAGAGATTACTGGTCATACTTGATTGCATATCAACGAAATGTACCATCTTGAATCATTGCAATAGGCGACTGCACAGTGGACAATGTGATGTTGGGTATTACTGCAAACTTTGCGGACCTGGATAATGGATGTTGTTGTACAGAAGGCTGTAAGTTATTTTCAATGTTAGACATTGTATGTCTTTGTAAAATGCCAATAAAAAAAAGTTTAACAGGTTTGATGAAAGGGTCCAAATAAAGTTTAACATTCTGACATTGTATATTCCCTGGCAAATTGAAAATGCAGACATTTAATTGTCTAATTCCATTGTCCAAGTCTCAGCTATCATTTTGCGCATTGGTGAAATTTGATCTGATCGTTTCAAATTGTCATTAATTTTAATTGTGTTATCCGATACTCTTGTGGATAGCCCTGCTAATTCTTTGTGGATGTGCTTTATGTCGTTACTGATTGAATAAGTAGTAATATGTGTTGCCTGAATCTCTGTTCAGATTTTAGCCACAGAACAGTCTTGAGGTTCCACAAATTTGGAATTAGTAGGGGAAGGAGACATATGTTTCCTTTTAGCAGACTGGCAATTGTTAGGTTGAAAGAAAAACCAAAGGGGATGATGGACGGAGCGTTGACAATACAAACACTCACCCCCAGTCAACTGGTCTGGGTTTAATCCATCACCGTTCTTTAGCTTACTCCGCCACCCCAGTTCAGACATGGCCATATGCAAATCAGTCTGACCCTGTGCCTCATGGGAACAGTCCAGCCCAAACTGCCAAAGCCATGTTTTCCCTGGACCGGAATCAAGCTTCCCAGGACCAGTTTCTGGCATTACAGCCGTCTTCAGCCGGGCTTGCTTGAATCCAGTGGCAAAGTGCGCAAGGGACTCACGTCTGAGCATACCCTGCCAATTTAGGGCGAACAAAGAAAAACCAAAAGGGGATGATGGACGGAGCGTTGACAATACTAACACTCACCCCCAGACAACAGATTTGGGTTTAATCCATCACCGTCCTTTAGCTCACTCCGCCACCCCAGTTCAGACATGGCCATATGCAAATCAGTCTGACCCTGTGCCTCATGGGAACAGTCCAGCCCGAACTGCCAAGCCATGTCTTCCCTGGACCGGAATCAAGCTTCCCAGGACCGGTTTCTGGCATTACAGCCTTTGAAGAACCGGGTTTTAGAACCCAGAGGTGCCAGGAGAAACGCCCAAAGTCTTCGAGTTCTCCTGTCTTAGAGTACAGAGACACAGGATACTTCTCGGTGACGTCAAAGATCAAATTTATTGGCTGCAACCAGGAGCAGAAGTTCTACAAAGTACGACACAAGTAGGTTCGTCAGAATCTGCTCAATTTTCGTATTGCGAGACATCGTCTTTTATGCTAAAAATCACATTCCTAACAAACACCCAATATTTACGAACTGTCCAATCACAAGTAACATTGCAAAAGGTATCGCATGACGACAAACCCACTTTTCAGTTGTCCAGCCCACCATCAATTACACGGGAAAGCCCAACATTCTTGCTCAGACAGGCCGGACAAACCCATAATAAAAGACCACAACCCAAACCATAAACAGACCATAAAAGAAGGAACAGAAACAGATGAGAAGCAAGATAAAGGGTGTGTGCGTGTGTAATAAACTCAACAATGTCCTGTTCTTTGATCTCTATCTCGATCAACTACCGGACAAGGGACTGGCTTCACAAGTTTAGCTTCAGGCAACAAGGTCAGTTCGCTAGGGTCACCTAGGAGTCAGCTAACGTGTACCTGTACCAAAGACTCGTTCGGCCATAGACATCAGCCTATGTGAGGGCAACCACAAAATGGCTGCCATACACAAAATGGAACCCGAGGGTTCGGAACGAAATCCCTAAATACATAGTGAAGCCATCGGTCTAACATGGCGAAATCACTCGTACTTGCCGCACTCACTAGTTACGGTCCGCTACTATCAAATTCGTAACGAAACCATGACCTTTATAAAACGGGTTCAGAATTCACAGAACCTCAGACCCTCCTTTTGCCCTTACATAGGCAATAACCTAAACTCACGTCAATCTGAATCCAGGTCTATATTCATCAGATCATCAAGATGTTGCTGGAGCATCATCCTATTACTTAGTAACTCTCTCTGGACAGGTCTCCTTGCGCACGAAGTAGCACAAAGGCCACATATAGCAGGAGCACACTGTACGCAAAGACAGAACAGGAAAAGAATAGCTAAAACCATCCCAATGATCATCAGAATCTTCCATCCCCAAGTGGATAACAATTCCCAAAACCATCCAGTCAACGACCAATCTCCTTCGTCCACATGTACAGACTCGGAGATCTTATGTAACTTGGAAATGGCCTTGTACACTGTCAGAGCATTGTCTGGAATGAAAATGCAGCAGCTCGATTGAATCAATTTACATACCCCTCCTCTATCTGCAAGTATGACATCTAATGCAACTCGATTCTGCAACATCATAAGACAATCCGATTGGAGCTCAGCAGTCAAATTACTAAGGGCACCAGCAGTCTCTACTACTGTGGACTCAACCACTCTCGTCAATTGCCGTATGTTCCTACTGTTGACCATAGATCCCCAAAACGGCAGAAAACCCTTAAGAAAATCTCCCAATTCTTGTCCTGAAGTATCTTCCTTACTGAAGACACCTCTAGCAATTCTCGTTCTATGGTAATCTGCTGCTGGAGTATAAGTAGGGGGCAACAGGAACGAAACATAACATGTTCCCGAAAAATCAGGGGGCAACCATGTATATGCTCTATCATAGCAGACAAAATATGTACCATTAGCTGCTAAAAACGGTGGGGAAGTCTGGGACACAAAAACATACATCTCAGTGCAAACACTCTTCCCTAACTGAGCTCTCGGATTCTTGCCATTGCCTTGCAGACAAAAATGACCACGATGGGGTACGATCCAAATCGGGGATGACCCTTTCACTCGCTGCTTTTCACTCAGACTAATACCATATCCAGTCACATTCCATCTAGGCATGGGCGGATTTTGCGGATTGCCAATCCGCGAATTTGCGGATTTGCGAATTTGCGGATTGCGAAAATCCGCAAAATCCGCGAATCCTCGCGGACTTTTTTTTTTTGTGTTCGCACGGGTTTCTGCAAGTTCGCGAGGGTTTTGTACAATTTCGCAAATTGCGAAATTGTACAAAACGCTCGCAAACTTGCGGAAACCCTCGCGAACACAATGTGCCTACTCATGTATGTGCCTCCTGTGTGTATAAAAGGTCACAGAAAGATCAGTTCAGCAGATGAAGAGAAAGAAGCTCCTGGTCACAGGAACAGCATGGGTATTGCGCTTGTGAAAGTCAAGGATGCAAAGTCTATCCAGCATCACAGCTGATTTTCCACGGTAGATTTGGGAAGAAGGCACACCTGTCCAGCCTCGACGACGCTCACGATTGTTTTTGGGCTAATGAATGAGTCACTGAATTTGAGCATCAACTAGTTCGAGCGACCATGTGTGTGTTACTATGCAATCGTTCCGAAGGGCGCAGGGGTCCCTTGAGTGAGCTGTAACTATTTTACAATGGCGCCAGCAAGCTGCCAGCGCCGTTGTAAAATAGTTACAAAGTTAGCTTGCACAGGAAGCACTTAGATAAAATAAAGCAGCACCTGCTTCGTTTTATCTAGAGGTTCCTATGCAAGCTAACTTTGTAACTATTTTACAACGGCGCTGGCAGCTTGCTGGCGCCATTGTAAAATAGTGTTTTGTTTTTTTTTGAAAGACCTTTATTAAAAGCAAAGCCATTGTCACCACCAATTCTCTTACAGGTTCACATCGCACAGGTTCAAACAACACCAGGATCTTGTGATCAATAATCAGGAAATACTGTACACAGCCAGTGTGCCGGCATCCCGGAGGCCCGGCGGCGTGATGTAGTGACGTTATTCCAGTGTAACCAAGAGAGATGCTCCTCCATATGCAGCAAGTAGAACAGTGTGCCAACTGGCCATCCCAGAATGCAATCGCAGGAGTAAGGTCTATGTCGAAAGAAGGTCAAGGGAAACTACCTCAACTACCATCCCAACCCCCCCCCCCCTTTAGTGTGATTGTCGAACTACTACCATCATGTAAACGTGAGCAAATCTTGGTGTGCCTGCCGTGTGTCCCGCGCCATCCCCCATAAGTGTAGTTGTCCCTCCCCAATGTCCACCCCCGCCCGCCCACATGTGTCATGAACTTCAGTGTAACCCCCTCCCGCTCCTCCACTCGGTCCACTCCTCGCCCCTCGATGAGAGAGTCTCATGCTTCCAAACCATGTTCCAGATCCTGGTCCCGGAGATCAACTACTTCGGAGGTGTCAGAGCCGCCGTCCTCCCCCCCTTGCAGGTGTTCCTTGTAAAGGTCCCAGAAATTTTTTGGCCTACTCCTGGGCGGTAGCAATTCACTGTACAGTTCTGTTTGAGTGCAGCAGTATTGTAGATCCGTTAGCCATCTTGTTTTGGCTGGGAGGGGCCCACGCATCCAACAGGCTGCGACCACTCTCCTGGCCAACAGCAGAGCCATATCGACCAGCCGGCGAAGGGAAGGGGCTAGCGGCTTAGAGTAACCAAGGAGCTCAAGTGCCGGAGTACGCGGCAGTGACTCCCCCAAAATCTGGTCAAGTTCCGCAAACACCTCCCCCCAGAAAGCTTGTACGCCGGGGCAGAGCCACGCCATATGAAAGAAATCAGCAACCAATGCTCGGCAGCGCTCACACTCCGCAGAGGGGCGGAGGCCATATCGATGCAATCGTTCGGGGGTGTAGTATACGCGCTGAAGGAATTTGAAATGCACCAGCCTGTGCCTACCGTTCAAGGAGATCTTGCGCGTGCTGGAACAGCAATATCGCCACATGACGTCATCTATGGGGGTTTGCAGATCGTCCTGCCAGGCTGCTCTAGCTTTAGAGGGTTGTAAGCGCTGATACGTCACCCCCAGCCTGTTGACTTGTGAAATTAATTTTGCAGGTGATTTGGATTTAATGATATGAGTCAGTTCAGGGATCTCCTCAGGCTCCTCCATGGAAGAGCCCAGAACCTCCCGAAACGCAGAGCGGAGCCTGTGAAATTGGAATTTCTGCAGCAAGGAAGGGCCCGATTTTGTGGGGGTGAGCTGATCCCAGGTCTTCAGAGTGCCCTCGGAGAACAAATCCTCCATTTTCACTATGCCGAGAGCACGTAGGGCCTCGACCACTCCCTTCTCGCCCAAGGGGTCCAGCCAGAGAGCCCATTCTACGGGCATCAATGGGGAGTACAGGAGATCACAGCCGCGACTCTCGCCAGGGCATGCCATGCGTGGTTGGTCGCCTTAAGAGAGTCCATCCGTCCGATTGAGCGATCTGCCGGGAGGCAGATCGTGGCAGGCAGGGGGAGCGGATCCGCAAACAGCCTCTCCAGAATGAGGTGCGGCGTGCGTGCGTCACCGTGAACCCATGAGTGTAGATGAGAAGCTTGCGCAGCTCGATAGTAGCGCTCCAGATCCGGTGCTCCCAAACCCCCCATCTCGCAGGGGAGAGTCAGAGTCGCCCATCGTACACGTGGTTGCTTGTCACCCCAGGCCAGTCGGATCATGACTTGTGTGAGCTGTCTAAAAAACGACTTCGACAGAACCACTGGTATGTTAAGGAAAAGGAACAGGAATCCGGGCAGCACTATCATTTTCATTATAGCTATCCTGCCCAAGAGAGATAGCGGGAGTCTAATCCAGGCGTCTACATCATCTACCAGTTTATTGAATGCTACGCCGTAGTTATCCCGAACCAGGACCTCGGCATCAGTGTGCAGGCGGATGCCCAAGTACCGGACCGAGTCGGTGGACCACTGCAGTGGGTACTCCATGTCAAAGGGTAGTGTCACCGGGGTGAGAGGGAAAGCGATGGACTTGTCCCAATTCACCCTCAAACCCGAGAGTGATCCAAAGCGGACCACCTCCCGAAGTACCGCGGACAGATTAGACTCCGGGTTCCGGACGTACAGCAAAGTGTCATCAGCGTACGTCGAGATCCCTATCTTGTAGGTGGGAAAGCTTATGCCCTCCAGACTGTGGTACTCTCGTATAGCACAAGCAAGGGGTTCCGCCACCAGTGCATAGAGCAACGGCGACAGAGGGCAGCCCTGTCGAGTCCCCCTACCAATGTAAATCGGCTCCGACATTCTATCTCCTAACCGCAGTCTGGCCGATGGCCGGTGGTACAGCGCGCCGATTCTCTGCAGAAACGGTTTGCCCAAGCCCAGCTTCCGTAGTACTCTGATCATGAAAGGCCACTCAACCAAGTCGAATGCCTTTTCCATGTCTAGGAATATTGCCAGTGCTCGGTTCTCCTGCTTGACATGTTGCATCGTGCCCAGCACCGTGCGTATGTTGTAGGTTAAATTTCTACATGGGACAAATCCCGACTGTTCCGGGGCGACCAGCTCTGGCACCAATAGCGCTAGTCGGTTGGCGAGGACTTTGGCATAAATCTTTGCGTCCACGTTCAGCAGACTAAGTGGCCTGTACGAACTGCAAAGATCCGGAGGTTTCCCTGGCTTCGGTATAGTGACCAGCAACGCCTCACGCATGGTGAGTGGCATCTCACCATCCTCGCAGATAGTGTCAAAGAGGGCGACCAAGTGCGGGAGCAAAATATCCTTGAAGGCTTTATAAAAGCCAACCGTAAGTCCGTCGGAACCCGGCGCACTCCCTGACTTCATGCTCGCAAGGGCCTCCAGGATTTCGTCCTCATGGAAGGGGGCCATCAAAAACTCTCTATCCGAATTTTTGAGGAATGGCATGGCTATGTGGTCCAAATAATCGTCCATTTCGCCCTCCACACCCTGCGTCTTGGACTCCCTCACCATACACTCGGGCCGTGGCGTATTTGCCCATATAGAGAATTTCTCTATCTGCCAGTGCTTGATACTCCGACAGCAACTGGGTGAGCGCCGGGCCATCGTCAGTGCTAGGAGCTAACAATTGTTGGTTCTCTAGTTCCGCTAGCTTAGTTTCTAAAGCGGTAAGTTCCCGCCTAATGGAGCGTAGCACACTGGAGTGCTTGGACATAGCCATGCCTCTAATGAACACCTTGAAAGCCTCCCAGACCGTGAAAAAGTCTTCAACCGAGTCTAGATTAGTTGCGAAATATTGTTCTATGTCTTCCGCCAGTTCACCTCGAAAGGCATCGTCCAGCAGAGCAAAAGGAGGGAACCTCCAGGTGAAGGCCGGTATCCCCTTCCTGGCAGTGGAAAGGTGGAAAGGTGTAACAGAATGGGGGAGTGGTCCGAGAGTGTGCGCGGGAGAACCTCGCACGCGCTAATACCACTAAGGACCGGAGGAGATGCTAGCCAATAATCTATCCTAGTGTGCACGTTGTGAAAGGCCGAGTAGTGTGTAAAGCCGCCTTTCGTGGGGTGTTTGTCCTTCCAGACATCCACTAGGTCTAATTTAGTCAACTCGGCCCTCATATAAGTGGCAGAGGCCACCGGGCGTCTAGTAGGGCCCGCGGAGCGGTCCCTGGAGGGGTCAAACACAAAATTGAAATCCCCCCCCACAACATCCCAGGTTGAGCATGAGACCTACAGTGGGCGGACAGGCTCGCATAGAATTCAGGGGGATCATAATTGGGGCCATAAACATTAACCACCAGCAGGTCAATTCCCTTACCCACACATCTAGCTAGGACATATCTACCCTCCGTGTCCGCATGTACCAGGATCAATTTCAATTGTGAAGAGGGATTGACCCATGTTAAAACTCCCCGGGCATGCGTCGTAAAGCCTGCTGCCACTATATTCCCTGCCAGCCCTCTGGATTGCAACATCCGACTGTTGATAGGCAAGTGTGTTTCCTGCAGCAGGGCCAAATCAACATGATGTCTGTGTAGGTAGCCGAGGACCTTCCGCAACTTACGGAAGTCGTTCAGGCCTCGAACATTCCAGGTCATCAATTTCAGCATGTGTGGGGCACATGTGGGAACAGTCATTGCAGCAGTAGACATTGCAAGGGCCCATGAACCATGTTAGCACAAGGGATGGAGAGAACATAACACAGCAGTACACTTTTCCCCATTGTAGCTAGCCGGCTTTTCCATACAGTTACAGTTCCACAAAGCAGTCCACTCACATCAAGCACGAACCCCTCGGACACCCCAAAGCAAAAATCCCCAACAGCCCAGTCCCCAGACCCCGCCCCCCACTCTCCCACCCACCCACAGCCGACCACCCCCAACCAGGTCAGACAGGTCCCACAAACCACCCCCATCAACCCAAAACTAGAAGAATGTTAGTCAGTTCGAAACTCAACTCCCTGGAGAGTCGCACAACCAAAGGCACTGGGGCGAAGCGCGCCTGAATAGTAAAACACCACCAACTGTCCCAATGTATTTGTTCAGTTCGGCACTGCAACTCAGCCCCACTCGTGTTCCAGCGTCCATCGTAAAGCACATCAAACAGCTCCCCCCAACCCCACCAACCCCCCGACAATGTTATATTGACCAAATCTCACTCCCCAGCAGTGCTAAGCGAGCTCTTCACCAGCAATCTATAAAGCACTGGTCCGAACAGTGCGGTCGTTGCCCCTCCAAACAACACAGGCAGCCCCCATGTAATCCAGACTTACCGCCCCCTGGGGGGTGGCGCAGCTCTACCATTTTGAGGGTTCTTGTCCATCCCTAGGCAGGAAGAGCCAAATGTGCCTGCAGAGCCCCTCTAATCTTGCTCTTCCAGGTTCGAGGCTGAACCAGTGTCGTCTTCCTGGCTCTGCCGAGCCTCCTTACGCTCCCGTGACCATACCTTCAGGGATTTTTGAAGTTCTTTGGGATCCGTGAAGAAATATGACCGCCCACCTGTATTGATGCGTAGCTTGGCAGAGTACAGCATCGCGTAGTCGAGGCCCAGCGTGCGCAGTTGTTTTTTATACGGCGCAAACTGTCGTCTCTCCTCCTGCACCTTGGCCGTAAAGACGGGTAGAGGGAAATGTCCATACCCTCATGTTGAAGCTTACCCTTGTCCCTCGCTAGGCGCAAAGCAATGTCTCTGTCACGGTAATTGAGGAGCTTCGCGATGATGGGACGAGGAGGCGCGCCCGGTTGCGGTTGTGGACCCAACGTACGATGTGCCCGTTCCACGATGAACATGGGGGAGAAAGCCTCCTCCCCGAGTAGAAGTTCCAGCAATTTCTCAACATAGAGCTCCATCCTCCCAGTTTGAGTCGTTTCCGCCACTCCCGCTATACGGATGTTGGACCTGCGTGAGCGCGCCTCCAAATCCTCCGTCTTATCACGGATGACCTGCAAAAGTCTACCGAATTGCTTCCTGTCCTTGTCCCATTCGGTCTGCGCCTCCTCTGCTTCCGTGAGTCGACGTTCCGCCATATCCAGGCGCTCCGCATGTTTGTCTACTCGCTCCGCCATGCGGTCCATGCGGTACGACAGAGCGTCTATTTTAGAGCCCACAGACGCAATACTGTCCTGAATGCCCTTTTCCATGGCGGCCAACATGTCCCGGAGCTCTGTAGGCGCTGGGGCAGTCGCAGTGGCCCCCTTCGGGGACGCCTCCGGGGCCGTCGTGTCGGGTCCCTTCGTTCGACGCCGGTCAAAGGAGAGCTTCGCCTGAGTGGCGTCGTTTTTCCCCATGTTCTTTTCCTGCCGCAGGGGAACACAAATCCGATAGGTACCTCGCTGTCTCCAGTTGGCAAGAGCAGCGTGGGAGACACACCAGCCGGCGAACCACTGCCTCTAAACACTGGGTCTGTGTCAGAGGCACGTTGCAGTCAATATGGCGTCCGTTATGGAGGACCAATAGTCTCCGATCGCGCTGGCAATACCCCCACTCTCTCGACACTCGGCAATATTAGTTCAATAGACTCAGCACCGGGCACCGCTATTCAGGTGCGGCGTGGGGACTCGGGGACAGCAGGATATCTCAGGGTAGACCTGCCCCCGTGAGCGCTCCGAAGTGGCAACTGTTCCGCCTCGTGGATCAGGTGCACGGTGTCCGCGTTGCTGGGGTCCTACTGCGTGGGAGGGCAAATCGTCCCGATATGAGGCAGCAGCAAATAAGTGGGGGACGCTCCGGTGAAGGAAAAAGTCAAGTGTAAGTCCGGCCGGAGACCACACCGCCCTCGTCAGATTCCGAGGCCGCACGTAAGATGACGTTGCACGGCCTTCTCCCCAGGATAGTCCGTGGCTTCAGGCCCAGTCCCCCGCCGTCGGGTCGCCGAGGAATCTCGCTGCAATCCACTCGGTGGGGCTCGCTAGCCAAAGTCTGCAGGTCACCCAGCAGAATCTAGGGGTACCGAAGGGTGCAGGAGAGCCAGCTACAGCAGATTGGACACTTCTGAGGATAAGTTAACAGGATTTTTCCGGGGCTAAGGCGAGGAGCCGAAAGCTCACGCGTCCGCCATTGACGCTGGCTAGCTCCGCCCCCGCCATTGTAAAATAGTTACATGAGTGGGGGTTCAACTTTTGAACCCGTTATGTCCGCTGATTTTTTTTTGCGGATTTTGCTGGAAATCCGCAAAATTCGCGGATTGCGGATTTCCCAAAAATCTGCAAAATCCGCGGGCGTAACGTATTTCCCGCTCATGCCTAATTCCATCCAATTTATGGAAGAACCCAGAGAGTCCGCCTCTCACCATTCAAGTCAGAGGCCTCTGAAGTCATCTGCGGCGTGCCACAAGGATCGTCACTCAGCCCCACCCTCTTCAACGTATACATGAGCCCCCTTGCGGCCATCGCTCGCCAACACAATCTCAACATCATCTCCTACGCTGACGATACTCAACTGATCCTCTCACTCACCAAAGACCCTAACACCGCCAAAACCAACTTACACGAAGGAATGAAAGAAGTAGCCGAGTGGATGAAGCACAGCCGTCTGAAACTGAACTCAGACAAAACAGAAGTCCTCATCTTAGGCACCTCCCCCTCCACCTGGGATGACTCTTGGTGGCCAGAGGCCCTTGGAAAAGCACCCATCCCGACGGACCACGCACGGAACCTGGGCGTCATCCTAGACTCCTCACTCTCGATGACCAGACAAGTCAACGCCGTTTCATCATCTTGCTTCAAAATTCTTCGCATGCTCAAAAAAACATTTCGCTGGATCCCCACCAAAACTAGAAAAACGGTCACCCACGCACTGGTCACGAGCCGCCTGGACTACAGAAACACCCTATACGCCGGTACCACCGCAAAACTCCAGAAAAAACTCCAACGCATCCAGAACGCTTCAGCCAGGCTCATACTAGACATCCCGCGTAAAGAACACATCTCTGGTCACCTGAAAAACCTCCACTGGCTCCCCGTAAATAAGAGGATTACTTTCCGCCTCCTAACCCGCGCACACAAAGCACTTTGCGAACTTGGACCCGAATGCCTCAACACACGACTGTCCTTCTACACCCCCTCCCGTCAGCTACGATCCTCCAACCAAGCCCTTGCCACTGTACCTCGCATCAACAAAACCACCATGGGAGGTAGATCCTTCTCCTACCTGGCAGCTAAAACTTGGAACTCACTTCCCACTCACCTTCGCCTTACTCAGAACCACCTAGCATTCAGAAAGCAACTTAAAACTTGGATATTCGACAAGTAATTCCCCACCCTTCCTCAAGCGCCTTGAGACCCTATGGGTATGTAGCGCGCTATATAAATCTCTTGACTTGACTTGACTTGACTTGACTAGTGTCTCATCTCTAGGAATAGTCTCATAGGAATTAATTCCTCTAATCATGTCTACTATTCCTCTCACTAGAGCACTATTACTCGGATTATCTTTCATGGAACGCAGGAGATAAACTTCATGGGCATAGATGAACATCGTCCTATACGCCCACACAGAACCATCATAACTGAATGGCAGGACCAGATAAGGAATACCTTTATCCGTAGTATGAGGCATAAGCCCACACACCCAACAATTAGTGGTGTTCACTACTAACTGATGCTGATGCAGAAGTTGAACAAAGGATTTATTAACAAATTCTGATCTTCTAACAGATTCATGTTCAGGCAAAAGATGAAAAGAATGCAAAGAAGTAGTAGTAGGAAAAGACATAGGTTGTGTAGTGGGTGCAAACGTCACTTGAAAAGAGAAAGTTACATATCCCACTAAAAACATCGTCATGCTAAGTAGCATAAAAAGACACGTTATCAAGAAACATTTAGTAATCAATAATTCACATAGTCTCGTCTTAAAGTTAATTTCTTCAACAGCTCTCTCAATCTCAAAAAATCCATCCTCTAACCGTGCTGTTCGCGGCAGTTGGTTCTCTTCTGCTCAGATGTACGTCTGAATGTCCCAGGGAACGCCCTAGAACAAACCAGAACCTTCGACCTTGTGTCTTCCGGCTGTACCCTCTGAGTCTTTATACCGCGACCCTACAGCTGAATCCGGATGGCGGTTCGAAAAACAAAAATAGGTCAAAACAGCTTTTCGGATGGGAGAGCGTAGTTTCAAAGGAAAAAAGAAAATCACTTTATTAGTCCATCGACTCTTGGTCGTAAATTATAGCGGCGTTTACCAGGCAATGTCTGATCACGTAACAACAACTCAGGCTCAGTAGTATCTAGTCTCAAAGAAGAAGACACAGCTTCTTGCAAAATGTTGTCGTTCTCACACTCAGAACTTGTCCCTTGTCCTGGACCCATTGGTCGTACGGCTGAGGCAAAGGGGCCCTCTTACAATGTACGCCGTGGATCCAAATCTTTTTGCCACAAACTCTCACTGCGGTACGCGTCGACAGCAAGACCTGGTGGGGTCCAGTCCAGCGGGGCTGATCGTTCTTTGTCCGCTGAAAATTCCGAACTAGAACCCACAAGCCAGGATCGATGGCGTGTCCTGGATCTTCAGATGCTTGTGGCAATGTATCGTAAACCTGTTGGTGTAAGACACGCAATTTAGCCATCAAATCATACAAATAGTCAATCAACACAGGATGTTCAATCTTGCTAAACCTTGTCGGCCTCGGCACTCCCCATACATTTGCCGAGCGACCAAACACGATCTCATAAGGACTAAGGCCCACTTGAGAATGTACCGTAGTTCCAGTTGACAAAAGTGCCAATGGCAAAGCATCGGGCCATTGGAGACCAGAGCTCGCCTGAATCTTGGCTAACTTCAGTTTCAAGGTGCAGTTCATTCGACTAAACCAGCTGATTGGGGATGATTTGCAGCATGAAATTTCTGTCTGAAGCCTAAATCTTCACACACTCTCTTTATCACTTGACCCACAAATTCACTCCCGTCATCACTCCACACCATCCTTGGCAAACCGAATCTGGGGAAGAATTTCTTGAGTAGGGCTTTAGCTGTGGACAAGGCAGTATTATCTTTCAAAGGGTATGCTTCTACCCATCTCGAAAAAGCACAATTAAACTACAAGGACATATTTCAAGTTGTTACACCTTTCCATGTGTATAAAATCCAATTGCAAAACCTCAAACGGATACGTCGGAGGCGCAAAATGACCAGCTGGAGTTGGAGTTCCCTTGCCAGGTTTATACATCAGACAAACTATGCAATTCTTAACCAAATTCTCCGCACACTTAGGAATTCCAGCATTCTGCCATACTGGAGCCAACAACTTACAAATCCCTTTCGCACTAATGTGAGCCATTCCATGCGCCATCGTAACCACTACAAGAACATACGCATCAGGTAACAACCATCGCTAATGTTCTGACAACTCAATCCAACAACCATACGAATCCAATTTACCCATACTCTCTCTCCATACACTCAATTCTTTCTCCGTAGCTTCAGCCTGAATGGACTTCACACTCTCTATTGTGTCTTCACACATTCCTCTATCCGGAACCCATCTCGCTGGACCCGCAACATACATTCGACTCATCACATCTTTCGCCGTCTCTTTCGCAACTTCATCCGCAACGCATTACCACGACCAACGTCATCGGTAACCTTCTTATGTGCACTGCATTTCACGATCGCAACTTGCATCGGTAACATAAGTGACTCAAGGAGTTCATTCACCAACTGACCATGCTGAATTTTCGTACCATGAGACGTGAGGAACGCACGTTCCTTCCACAAGCGACCAAAACTATGAGACACACCAAACGCATACTGACTATCGGTATACACAGTCACTCTCTTTCCTTTCGACAACACACACGCTCTCGTCAGTGCAATCAACTCTGCTGCTTGAGCTGAATTTTGTGGGACACGTGCAGCTTCAACAATCGTATGCAAAGTCGTAACCGCATATTCTGCAGTCGTATCACCATTCAGAAGCTTAAAGCATGAACCATCTACCCATAGAGTACCATCCCTCTCCGCAAGAGGAGTGTCTTTCAGGTCGATTCTACCCTTCATTTCTTCCTCTGTCCTAAGAAAGCAATCATGCTGTTCCTGAACTTCCGTCTCTACAGAAATCGGCAACAACGTAGCTGGATTCAACGTGTTGCATCGCTTTATATGCACATGACTCGCCAAAAGCGACAACTCGTAACCTGACAATCGAGCACTAGTCAAGTGCTGTGTCTTGGTCCTATTTACCAAAGTATCCACTGCATGTGGAACCATCACAATCAACATATTATCCATCACTAAACCAGCAGACTATCGAATAGAAACAGCTGCTGCTGCTGTAGCTCTCAAACAACTCGGCAAAGCTCTAGCTACCGGATCCAAAGTCGACGAGAAATACGCACATGGATGCTGTTTATCGCCGAACTGCTGAGTCAAAACTGACAATGCACATCCCTCTCTCTCGTGAAAATAGAGTGTAAAAGGCTTGCTGTAGTCGGGAGTACCCAACACAGGAGCCGAACACAACGCATTATGCAATTCAGAAAAACTCTTCTGGCATTCGTCAGACCAAGGAAGAGGATTCGGAGTATCCTTAAGAGTAAGTGCTAACAAAGGCTTTTACAAGAAGCGAAAAATTCGGAATCCATTGCCAACAGTACGAAGTAATACCCAAGAAAGCACGCACTTCTCTCTATGTAGTTAGCACATTCATTTTCGCAATTGCTTGAATTCGTTCTGGGGTCAATCTTCTTCCCTCCTTCGATAAGAGATGACCTAAGTAGGTCACTTCTTGTCGACAATACTGCAACTTCGAAAGGGACACTTTATGATGGAGGTCAGACAAATGTCGCAACAAAGAAAGAGTAGCTTCTTTGCATGTCTCCTTATCATGAGCAGAAACTAACAAATCGTCAACATACTGATAAGAGCAACACCATCAGGCAAGACAATTGTATCAAGCTGTGTTTTCAAAGCCTGACTATACATGGATGGATTCTCACAATAACCTTGAGGAGCGCGCTTGAACCGAAAACTTCGGCCTCCTAAAGAGAAGCCAAAAATATCTCTACTCTCCTCGGCAATCGGGATGCTGAAGAAAGCATTCTTCAGATCAATCACAGAAAACCAGGTAGGAGAAGCAGGAATCATAGTCAGTGAAGCAGTAATGTCTGGAACAACCGGAAACTGTGGCACGACGATCTTGTTCACTTCTCGGAGATCGATCACAAACCTATACACAGGCGGCTGAGAAGAATCAGTACATTTCAGGACAGGCAAAACTGGACTATTGCACACATTACCTCTCGTTTCTTCAATCACACCTTTCTCAATCAGATCATAGATGATCGCTAAAAGTGCTCTTTCACCATCACTAGAAATCCTATATTGGGGAATACGTGGCAATCTAGCATTCGCTTTCAACGTCACAACATATGGTGGAATCTCCAAAAGACCCACATCATTAGGACCAGTAGCCCAAAGAGTATCAGGAAGAGAACTCAATTCCAATGGAAGCCAATCTTTAGACAAATACATCGGAGAGATCACCCTCTTACCCAACGTAAGCTGTACTCCCAAAGGAGAACAATGCAATGTCGCATACAATCTCTTCAACAAATCCAATCCCAAAAAATTCTCACCACAACCTTTCGTCAGAATGAGGGGTGCTTCAAATTCACAAGCTCCAACAGAAAGAGACAAAGGATTAGAAACTGGATTACGAACTGGGGCGCCAGAAAAACCTACCGAAACATTCGTCAAGCCAGACAAAGGTGCGCCAGGGAGTTTAGAGTGCATGATAGAACTCTTCGCAGCACCAGTATCCAACAGAAAAGGCTCTGACACACCTGATGTAATCACTTCAACATAAGGTCCACTCTGATCTACTGGAACTGACACAACTCCCTCTCTTTGTCTATGGCTGTCCTAGCAATCATTACCGTCAGCATTCTCACTCTCAACATTGTAGTCGTCAGCATAATACTGAGTCGACCTACCAGACGCAACATTCTGTTGATCAAAACAATTCATCGTATTCTGTGGAGGAAAAGAACGTGCATTCTGGGGGAACACACCACGTCCTCTACCTCTAGGAGTTTGCTGAACACCTCGACCTCTCACACCAGAAGCACCATTCGTACGCTGTAACAAAACCGGACAACTATTCTTGAAGTGACCCTCTTCTCTACAATACGCACACTGATTAGGGCCTGCAAGAAAACGCTGTTGAGAAGACTTGGACCTTTGCGAACCTCTCTGAAACTGCTGAGGTTGCTGAAATTCACGCTGATTATAACGGGGCGGATACGCTTGTTGCAAAAGAACCTTCATCTTCAAATCCTTAGTCTTTCTGTCTGCTTTATCTTTCTCATCCTTATCCCTATTCTCGTAATATTGTGCAGTAGCCAATATCTGGGCAGACGAAGAAACAGCCCATGAACTCTCTGAATCCTTAAACTTAGTACACAACTCGGGAAGCAAGTTATGAACAAACTTATCTATGAACAACCGTTGGCCACCTTCCGTACTCATGTCTTGACCACTGTGATCTATAAACGTCTCTTCAAACCTAGTGAAGAAATCAGACACACTCATATTTCTTCTGCTTACATGCAGACAACTTATCCCAATTCACTCGCATAGCAGGCATTAGAGTCTTCATATAATTAATAATCCTACGAGGGAGTTCTGCAACTAGAGCTTCAGGTTTAGCTCCACCACCTTAAAGACCATCTGCAGCAGTAATGTTAGCCCATGTATCACCCAACTCTTGCGCCTGATCCACATGACAAATCGTTCCCCACAAGGGTTGAGGAACCACATTACCAAACAACATATCTATATCGGCTAAGTTCATAATGCATGCGTCAGCTGTCTGTGACAACTCTTTATAATACCCTGCAGGATTCTTTCGGGGATCAGGTAAAGTCTGCTTAAGGGCCAAAACTTCAGCTCGCTTCCACGGAACATGTACCCAAACACGCTGAAAATGAGCCGGTACACCTGGTGGAATATTATTCGCACCAGCAGGCACTGCTTCTTTCCATACCGGAGGAACCTCTCTCATAGGGTACTGTCGCACTTTTCTCCTAACAGAAGAATCAGGCTCAAACAACGACTGAGAAGGATGCTCACTCCTAAATGAAAAGCAACTTTGCAACTGCTTTTTCAACATCGAGACCCACTATCGTTCCTTTCGCAAACTCGGACTGTACACGAAACAACTCTGACGGAGTCTGACCCAACTCACCATCTTCCCATTCCTCACGAAGGAAAGTACACATCATATCAAAGACATACCTCTGCTTTGGTGCTTCCCATTGTCAGAAGACATCCATAATCGACTCTAAATCATATCTCGAAGAATGGGTGACCCACTTACGAGCCATATGATCCAACACTACCCGCTCATCGGGACCAGGCAACTGGCTACGCAACTGTTTACGTGCCGAAACAGGGGTCATACTCAATGACCCAAGTAATGGAGACAAAAGACCAGTAACAGTATCAGTTATTCTCTGTCGAACAGAAGGAGAAGCTGTCATAAGGACAGGAGGCAAAACAGGTTGAGACAAAACATAAGTAGGAGTAGTAGCAGAAGGAGTAGCAAATACAGGAGAAAAAGTTGTAGGAGTTGGAGGCGGATCTAATAGCAAAGTCGGCGGCCCTAGAGAAGGCTGCGCCAAAGGAGGAGGAAGCAGCTGAAGATGAGCTGGCGGCTGTGCAACAATAAGAGGCTGAACAGCTGGAGGTTGCGCAACTAAAAGTTGCGGAGGTGCCGTAGCACTCTGCACATAAGGAGGTGGCGAACTCGACAAATGTGACATCAAAGGATCCTTTTCAGGGTCCTTCGTTGCACCTTGTAGAAGGGGTGACAAAACTGGATAACACTTATCGATAGACATTTTATGTTGCCTATGCAACTGCTCACTCGCTTGTTCTTCTTCATTATCTTTAAACTGTATAGCAGCCTGCATTATTGATATACCCTTCTCTCTTTTATTCCTCTTCACTAGTTTAATTTATTTCTGTTTGGCTTCCTTTCTCCAAAGGCGGAAAGACTCAAACATTGCCGGCCGGGCTGTCTTCTTAAATAATTTAACTTCCAGATTATCTAAAATCTCTGTGTCATAGCTACCATGTTTGTGGCCATTTTAAAACACCGTCTTTCCTTGTGTATCGGACCCACAATTCATTATACGTAATGGGGCCCACACCATGTTTAGGATAGAGCTCATAAGTCGGAGTTCCAACCGGAGGTATCGGACACAAATCCTCCAATCGGGAATCCCTGTTACAACTACAACAAAATATCTTTCCAAATTTGCTAAGACCAGGCATCTTCGCTCACTAATCTAGCTTCAAACTTCTAGGGATTACCAAACACGATAGTCTCGCAAATATACGAGTCCCTCGGCTTTGGCACTTGCAAGTTCCAAATCAAAGATCCCGAAGGAAACCAAAAACGAAGGACTGGGAGACGCTCCAATCATACTTAACTGAAGTATCGATCACGTCACCAAAAGACCGTCTATCGTCTCGCTCTAAAAATCGTCAAAGGGTCCAAGACAGGGCGACAGTCAGGGCAGCAGTCCTTCGTAGACGTCGGAAAGCGGGAAGCCTCGCAGTAAAAACCTTCAGTCTACGTTCGACATGCCGGGGTCGATGAAGTGGGGACCGTCTTCCAGAATTTCCTCACGAAGCTCCTCACGATCTTCAGGCTTGGACCGGTACCACTGAAGTCGCCCCACGTGGGCGCCAACTGAAGAACCGGGTTTTAGAACCCAGCGGCGCCAGGGGAAATGCCCGAAGTCTTCGAGTTCTCCTGTCTTAGAATACAGAAACACGGGATACTTCTCGGTGACATCAAAGATCAAATGTATTGGCTGCAACCAGGAACAGAAGTTCTACAAAGTACGACACAAGTAGGTTCGTCAGAATGTGCTCAATTTTCATATTGCGAGACATCGTCTTTTATGCTAAAAATCACATTCCTAACAAACACCCATAATTAACGAACTGTCCAATCAAAAGTAACATTGCAAAAGGTATCGCATGACGACAAACCCACTTTTCAGTTGTCCAGCCCACCATCAATTACACGGGAAAGCCCAACATTCTTGCTCGGACAGGTCGGACAAACCCATAATAAAAGACCACAACCCAAACCATACAGGTTGGAAACGGTCTATAGTCAAGTAAATATGCAAACCTATAAAAACTGTATGATATTCACCAAAAATTATATATATATAATTGGCCAGTTAGAAGTGAGAAAGTCACCCGACAAATCAATAAAATGAAGTTATTTCTTTTATTTATTTTAAGATTCTTGCAAATGTTTTTATCTTTTTATAGTATTTTTATTATTTATAAATATATTTTTTCTTCACATTTTTATATATCAGTTGATTATATAGTTGATGAACATTTCATATACATAAGATATTAAAACAGTTATAGACAAACATAAAATGAAGAGCAGACAATTAGTGTTGGCAATACGGCAAGATGGTTCACCATTTATAAATAATAAAAATACTATAAAAAGATAAAAACATTTCCAAATAGTGGATTACTGTATATTTTGATATTGTTTGGCGCTCCTCCTGTTTACATTTATTGTTCAAATTCTTGTGGGGCCTAAGAGCGGTGGACCAAGGGGAGTGAGCTCCGCCTTTAGAATATTGTCTAATTTCAATATTGACGTAATCAACTAGTGCACCGATGTGCTAAGGCCCTAACCGCTTAAATCTAAATGTATTACATTTAAAAATTGTTTATGATGTATATAAGTTAGTAATATGAAAAAAGGCGGCCTCTGCAGCAACTATTAGCAGTTATCGGTGGTGTTTTGGTGGAGATCACACCTCATCTCAAGACGCACTAAGAAGAGGATAGGTAACCTATCCAGAAAGGAGCTCCTTGGTTCACAATGTTCACAAATCTATTATTCAAGTAATGATTTAGTGAAAAAAAATTCATAAATAGTCTTTAATGAATTTCAAACTCTGTGGTTTATTTCAAAAACCTTCCAAATTCTTAGATCCACACAATCTATTAACAAATCAATCAGCCAATGTGTTTTGTCCACACTTGGACATCATCAGGGCTCCAAATTATGTATTGCTAATCTGCTCCGAATGTCGTGTTCCATCCATCCCTTTAATGAGGAAGTTTTCTGACTCGTAGCGCGTTCAAATCCAGTGCGCCTCCTCTCCCGGATGGTTAATGGAGCTCTCCCCCAGGAGCAAAGGAACCATTTTGTCTTATGTTGGAGTCTTTAAAGTAAGAAGGAGCTAAAGTAAACAGCAAGGAAGAAGGATACCGCCTTCTGACATAACAATCAATCCTCCTTGTCAACTGGTCCAGTCTCCCACTGGCGTTAAAACCTGAGCATTTGCAGGTAAACACAGAGCTTCAATGAAGAGCTTCCATCTTGGGTCTGTTTGCCTCCTCCAGTGTTGCTGTGTAACAGGAATGCATGTTTAATAGACATTGTTTGCCACACTAGAGATAACATTTCCATGTGTCTGTCTTAGATTCATCGGTCAACCCTCTCTTTTTAGAGGAGCTCCTTGCTTGCATATGGCTAACATATCCGTGAGCATTTTCACTGGCAGCTCTTGTGAGCACACCTACTAAAGGCAAGGCACTTCGAGGAAATGCAACAAGTGCAACAGATGAAGATAGCCACTCTTGAGGCTATGACTGGACTAAAGGAATAATATTATTATTATTAGTATTATTAATTAGCATTTAGTAAAGCGCATGGCTTCCCTGAGGCAAATAACACATCTGTCACACTCATAAGGAGGAGCTACTCTGCCCTTGTTTTCACTGACAGGATAGGGACTCCCCCCTTTCTCTGTACCCCAGGGAGGCCGATCTTTGCCCTGAAGAAAGTCCTGGACCTTTAAGGCCATATATTGGCACTAGCGCCTTAGGACCATAACACTCCTACACCGACCCGTTTTTTAATAGTTTTTAATAACCCTGACAGACCCAAGAATAAAGGGAAACCGGGGATCTGTCAGAGGTGTTTTATCTTTAATCGGTGTACAACTGTTACCACGGATTTTTTACAACGGATTCCATGACCACGGATTTTTTACAACGCAGGTCATGTTACAACGGATTCTTTTACAACGCTATTCACTACAACGCAGGTACTATTACAACGCAATACCATTACATCGTAAGTATAATTATAGGTAAGTTTATCTTTTTTGGGGTTTTTGGGTACAGGGGTATTTTTAGGTTTAAGGGCTGGGTTTGGGTTTTGGGGTACAGGGGTATTTTTAGGTTTAAGGGCTGGGTTTGGGTTTTGGGGTACAGGGGTATTTTTAGGTTTAAGGGCTGGGTTTGGGTTTTGGGGTACAGGGGTATTTTTAGGTTTAAGGGCTGGGTTTGGGTTTTGGGGTACAGGGGTATTTTTAGGTTTTAGGGCTGGGTTTGGGTTTTGGGGTACAGGGGTATTTTTAGGTTTTAGGGCTGGGTTTGGGTTTTGGGGTACAGGGGTATTTTTAGGTTTTAGGGCTGGGTTTGAGTTTTGGGGTACAGGGGTATTTTTAGGTTTTAGGGCTGGGTTTGGGTTTTGGGGTACAGGGGTATTTTTAGGTTTTAGGGCTGGGTTTGGGTTTTGGGGTACAGGGGTATTTTTAGGTTTTAGGGCTGGGTTTGGGTTTTGGGGTACAGGGGTATTTTTAGGTTTTAGGGCTGGGTTTGGGTTTTGGGGTACAGGGGTATTTTTAGGTTTTAGGGCTGGGTTTGGGTTTTGGGGTACAGGGTTATTTTTAATATATATTTACAATTTAAAAAATGTATATTAATTGTATTAATATATGTTTTATTTTTTTAATAATAAATAATTTAAATTAATAATACATTAATAATTATTTACTTTAAATATTAATTTTATTTACTTACCTGTAATTATACTTATGATGTAATGGTATTGCGTTGTAATAGTACCTGCGTTGTAGTGAATTGCGTTGTAAAGGGATCCGTTGTAACATGACCTGCGTTGTAATAGATCCGTGGTCATGGTATGCGTTGTAAAAGGACGCGTTGTAACATCATATATCCTCTTTAATCTGTCCCCCTGGTCTTCTATTCCTTCAAAGAGCTCCCAATACTGTGGTTGAGCCCACCCCGACTTATTGGCATCAGGTTGACCCGATGATGAAGCATGACACTACTAGGGTGTGTGAGGGTAACTAAACAAAAAGGAATTATTTCCTTGCTCACCTGATGGTGAAGTGACACACCTACCTTAAACTTCATTCTTCACGTCCACCCATTTAAGTGCACCCTATTTGACCACTACGTGGTCAGTTGGAGTAATCTATTGTGGCTTTATGATTGAACGTGGGAGGTGTTACTCTGACCCATAATCCTCTCGACCCTCCAGGCATTGAAAAAGTGTTTCAGCAGCCTTTTTGTGTAGAAATGTTGTGCAGCAGCCTGGCTGCGCAATTCTGTACAACCTGCAGTTTCCTTGTGGTTGACTTTGGAGTGCTACAGTAGAGAGAATTCCCATAGTCCAGTCGGGAGATTACCAGTGACTGAACCATGGTTCTTTGGGCAGTTACAGGAAGAAGTGGGAGAATTCTTCGCATCTGTCTGATGATACCGAAGCAGGAGGCTGCTAGCTTAACTGGTTGGTGATCACTCAGGCCGGCCGTAGTAATGGAGTAATTACCCAGGATCATTAGCTCAGTCTTGTCGTCATTGAGCTTAAGACATGAGTGATCCATCCAAGTGGCCACAGTTTCCAGACAGGATTCTAGGTTAGCTGGCACATTCTTTGGGTGAAATAACGCAACCATTAGCTGTGTGTCGTCCGCATAGGTAACGATTTGGATCCTGAAAGGCATAACTATCTAAGTAAGGGGTTTTAAATAAACATTAAATAGTTTGGGGCTTAATGAGGAGCCCTGAGGGACTCCACAAGTGAGTGGCACCCTTTTGAGGTGTGTTTGCCCTCAAAACCCTGATACGTACAATCTATCCTTTAGGGTGGATTTGATCCAAGTCAGGACTTGCCTGAGACTCCTGTCATTCTAAGTCTGTCAAAAAGGATGTTATAATTGACCACATTGAATGCGGAGCTTAGGTCAAGCAGGATGATTGCCACCGCGCCTCCCTGACCAAGGATTTTCCGTGATTCTTCCACTACTGCTAACAGGGCTGTTTCCATGCCATGGTTTGGTCGGAAACCTGTCTGAGAAGTATGCAGTATGGAGTGGGTTTCTAAATACTCAGAGAGAATTTTGTTGACATATTTCTCTAGCATTTTACTGGTCCCGGGGAGAAGAGAAACCGGACGATAGTTACCCAATGATTCAGGATTGAAGTTAGGTTTTTAGCAGTGCTCTAATTATGGCATGTTTCCATGACAAGGGCACTAGACAGGTGGAAATAGAGGAGTGTATTTAAAAATGCTCATTTGTTTTAGAGAAATGTTACTCCTTTGCCATTGGTTTTGAAGTAATGGCATTTGCACTTGAAAGGCTACGTCTGCACTCTCCCCTACTGAACTTTCCAAAAATGGATTGCCTCTAAGAAAAAAGACAACATAGCAAAACTAAATATTGTTTTGGTTTTAACAAGGCCGCCAAGTGACTCAATGATGTGTTATACTCACACCTAGTCCTGACATTTTAGGTTCAGCATGATGCATCCTTGGGATTTTTGTTCTGCTTGTAACTTTCTTATTATGGTCTCAAAAGGCAGAGACTGCAAAATCATGCTGATTGAAAAAACGCAACTGACAGAAGGTGCCACATATACATTGGAGCATTGGGCATTCATCTTTTCAAATGTTCAATGTAGTGTAGTTCGTTTCAAAAACGGACCTAGGGCCATATTACCAAGGCGAAGTATCGCCGCTTTTTCGGCGAATAGTGCCGAGAAAGCGGCGATACTTCTGGCGCCCTATTAACAAGGGCATGCTAACGCCTGCCTCAAGCCCACTTTGCATGTCAGCGAGAAACATCGCTAATGACATGCAAAGTGGGTGTTCCCACGTCCAACCACATGTAAAATGTGGTTGGAGGTGGTAACACCCTATTACCAAGGCAGGCGTTGGGAGAAAGTCTCCCAACGCCTGCTCTGATCAGGTGTTAGGCATCAATAACATGGGGGTGTGGATCATAAAGCTGAATCCACCCCCCCATATTGTCAAGGCACACATTAGCGCATGACAACAACGCTTGTTTTCACGCGCTAATGTTCCCTATCGCCGACTATCGCCGGATTTAATATCGCCTACATGTTGCGCGTTGATAATGACGCGCTAACACGGCGATAAAATCCGCCGATAGCCGGCGATAGAGAAATGTGCGATGTGCGTTTTTTAACGCACATCTTGGTAATATGGCCCCTTGTGTTGCAATCAAAACAAGAAAAGAGTGCTGACATAATTTGTGAGGCTTTACTTTTTTGTTGCTGCTTAATCTTTCCCTCTTTGTTTCGCTTTATTTTTCTTTATTTTACTCTTCATCCCTCTTTCTCTATTTACCCATTCTCTTTCTCCATCTGTTTTTCTTTCAGTCATTCACTCCCTCTCTCTTTTGTATGCATTTCACCAGCAGTCTATATGCTTTCCTTTCAATCTCTTTCCCTCTTCCTCTTGTTTCACCTTCAATTCTCGATTCACTACCTTCTCTTATTCTTGTCTCCCACACAATCTTTGCTTCAACTTACCTTTTACTACACCTTTCTCTCCTCCCCTAGTCTATTACACATATTCTCTGCCACACGCTTATTACCCCACACCCAGCTCTCACTATCACTCTTCTACTTGGAAAGAACATGTGGACTAGTGGCTCAAGCTATTCACATTGGAACCTGGAGACCCAGATTTGAATCCTAGCCTCTGCATTTGACTATACATTGTGTGATCCTGAGCAATCCACATGCCTAAATAGATAATGAAATAACAAGTATTTGGGGGACCTTCACTTGATATACATGAACTTGTTGGTTATCATCCATTCCTCCACCTAAAGTACAGCACTCCATTGCTACTTAGCTAGGTTTGCGCTAAATAAATGCCAACACATACAAACTTCCTTCTATTAGCTACACATACCTCCCTCTCACCTCCTCGGGCCAGTGCAAGGATTTTTGCTCTCCTAGGTAAACACATTTTATGTAACGTACCTTCTATCAATGATGCCACTTTTCCTGTTTGTACTAGTAGTAGGACATGCCCTGCTCCCCCACCCTCTCTCCTGTCTCACACACCACTCTCATGCTCAGGTCTTCTCTCTTGAATCCTTTTCCGTCATTTATTCTTGTGGTTCTTAAATGCATACTCCCCACTACCTTTTCTCAGACTCTAACATCCCTTTTTCTATCACACATACCCTTGTCTCTCACCATATTTCAATGCTTTTCTTTTGAATGCTTCACCTCTTTCCTTCAATTGATACCAAGCTCTCTCAACTTTTCTCAAGATCCCCACATACACACCATGCTCTCCTGCTCACTATTGTCTCACAATATTATGTCAGAACTTCTATTCATATACTTTCTAGGGTCCTCCTCTCTGTCCCTCACCATCCTCTTACCAACTCATTCTCTCAAATAAACCCTTGTATCACTAAACACTACTATCACACAGGCACATACACATAAAGCCTCCCCTCTTGAGTTATCCTTTACCTTTCAAACCTTTCCAACTTGTCTTTCTTGTGCACAGTCTTTCCCCTCCTCTCTCACACACCTTCACCTACCCAACATTCTGAAATCACTTGTTCATGACACACTTTTCACACACAATTTCAGCATTTATTTCCGTTATCTGTTAGACCTGGCATCCATGACGTGGTTTTCCCCTAACGTTTTCCCTTCAGACCTCCTGTTTTTGCTGACTTCGTTTTTCCTAACCTTAGGACTCTGTTCACTTTACCTCTTCTAACCAGTGCTAAAGTACTCGTGCTCTCTCCTTAAACCATTTTGGATAGGCTTATTCCCAATTTACATATTTTATTTACTTGTAAGTCCCTAGAAAAGTGTCACTACCACTGGCATACTCAAGAAACAATGGCTTTGAACTTGCAGGATCAACCAAACCAACGCATTATCCATACATTGCAAGCCAGAAAGCAGATGTCTTGGATATCATAATCATGAAGAACTTTTCCCAGTCTATGGACTTGGAGACTTAAAACACAACTGACCTCCAACAAGAACCATGCATTGATCACTGTTGGAGAAGAAGTAGAAGACCACGAGTAAAGCAACACATACAACTTCAAGAAGGCATACTGGAGTCTCTGTAGGAAAATCCTGAACTAAAAACACAGAGTTGTGGTCCGTAAAACTCTATTGAAGACATTGACCAAACTTTAGACTACTTCATAGCTGCAGTCCACAATGCTACTGAATTGGGTTTTACAAAGAACAATGGCCCTTAGTGTATAAGAAATGAGAAAAAGTAATATAGACTTAAATAAGCACTATATATCTTGCCCATGCCCAGCCGGACATGAACATTTAATTTGGTTCAATAGTAAAAATAAGGGCAGAAAATAGACAAACACGGAATTACAGTAAGGCACAGTCCTGTACCTAGTATGGGGAAAAGGTAGTAAGGGAGAGAAATAATGTGAGACAGACAATAGACAGGCAATAACTTGGAGCAAAAGGTGACTTGTACTGAATTTGTAAATTAATACAACAAGTTCAAACCAACAAAAACCACAATCAATATACACAATGGTTAAATTGTGGTTTTGTTTATGAAAAGTCGACGTTAAGATCCCTAGCTCCTAATAAAGGGGATCATCATCAGGACTACTAACACAATTGCCGGTATTTATAGTTGCCGCCGATTACGGCGACCAACTGGTTCAATTAAGTAATTTGTGGGGTTCCAGGCGGGGAGTCAGGCTTCCTTGCCCGCCTTGCTGTGTCCTAAGTAGGAAGGACCAACGCGTTCTGCGGCTGCTGTGGCAATGTCCGTCAGAACCTTTCCGGTATACACAGCTTCACCTCAAGGGGTAGCCAGTTTGTGTTCTACGTGAACTTATGGAAGTCTCACGAGTCGTGGCAACGATGTGCTATCTACGTTCTGTGCTCGGTGGCAGGATTAGGTGTCATCATCAAGATACTTTATTTGGTTTCAAACCATCATAGGAACAAAAATGTGCATATGATACATGTAACAAATTAAGCTTCATTCAATACCTTGCGATATAAATATAATGTAGTGAATAAAAAAGTAAAATGCAATCATAAAGCTTGGACCGAGCAACCACACCCAATATTATTTCATTACCGATGTTGCTTTCAAACTATCAAAATAATCCCCCAAGTTATAATCTTATTTTTGCCCAAAAAATGAAATGTTCCCCCGTTCCTAATGGATAAAATGTGTTATGTATTAAAAAGTGCAATGTTCAGAAAAGTGTTTTAGGGAGAAATAGCCAATAAGTAATAACCATAAAACATGTACACATGACACATACATATTTATAATTGTGTTCTCAAATCAACACATACACTGAGGATACTTGAATTACAATACTTTCAAAAATGTCTCCGGCTTAATCCAGATGTTAAACAAGAACCGGCTCACAGAAAAAACAACCAGACTAGATGTATCAGTCATTAAAAAAAGTGCCTCTCTAAAATGAAGTACCCCTAGACCCAAACAGATTGGGCACAACCATTTTCTGAGTGCACCACCATATATTCAGGACAAACAAATGTCACATGATCAAGGGTCTCAGGATTCATGCCTAAAACTGGGCATGAATCAGGCGATTAAAAGTTATTATTCCAGTTCTTGGCCAGTGGTGGTGTAATAACGTCCATATTGTTTTCAAAAGCTGGAATGGGTTTAAGTGCCAAGAACTGCTTGGTAAGGTAGCCCAGATAGCCCCTATTTGTCTTTTGCCACACTAGCGATTTTAACATTAGCTTTTCCGCCCTATAAAGTACTTCAGGCGAATACCACATTCTGATCAAACCGAAGTTTTTGCACCAGTCAGGTACAAACCTTAAGTAAGTGATCTCCATGGCGCGATTCAAATTCATTACATCACACAAGGAATCTCTGTATTCGCCTAGTTCTGGAGTAAGTTGTATTTTTATTTGTGTTTGTATTTGGTTATTTGTAGAGCACACTGTGACCAAAATGGTGTCCTGGCACTAGCTGGACCCATCAATAAAGGCAGGAATCTAGAGATGAATCCACAACAGTAGTGGTTTTAAGTGCGCCTGTTCAGATTCTCATTTTATTCCTGTGTCAAAACACAGCAGAACAAGAGGGTACTTGTGATGACCGAGAGCAATGCTCTGATAAATGAATTTTCCATCACTGCGAGCCTCGGGATGTCAGTCCAACCTCAAACTACAGTGCCATACAGTGTCAGCGCTTTGGACCTACGCTTGATAGACTTCCAAGGCCGGGGAGATAGAATGCGAATATGAATTTTTCTGAAAGCATGGGATAGCCTTATATCTATGTGATATCGTGAAGGTTCCTTTATTTAGTGGACGCACCTAAATTTGTCTGACGGGTTCACCCCCAAATAATTGAAGCTGAAACCAAATGGTCATTCCCCACCATAAACGGACAGCTCTTGCAGCATTTAATTCTAAACTTCGGTGGCCACAGAACTCCAAGAATTGATTTAGCAGGTTCTGTAATCCCATCGGGGACAGAAATTAATGAGTCATCGGCAAACAAAAGTATAGGTGTTTTTGTCCTGTTAAGGGTGTAGGTATAATTTACACACTTTCTCAGTTCCCCGACCACATATATTTTATATGGGGTGAACAAGGTGGGTGGCAAAACACAACCCTAATGAACCCCTCTTGTGATTGGGATGCGCTCTGTCAACTCACCTCTATCACATTATCCAACATTCGAATATTTTTTTTCATGAAACCTAGTTAGTAGCTCAATCAATCCACCTGAAACTCCAATGCCTACCAGTACTCACCATATGCTCTCCCGAGGCATCAGATCAATTGTGGCACGCAGATCGACAAATGCCATGTAAGGGTTCTGGCTGCCCAACAGGACATCTTTTCAATAAAGGAGGCCATATTTAAAAACCTGCTTTAAAGTGATAACTTTAGTACAAATTCCTTCTTGAAAGGGGGTTAAAATCCTCTGATCTTCCATCCACTCCTGCAATCTATTTAACACCTACCTGGAAAATATTTTTTGAAGATTATCTACTAGGCCAATGCCTCTATATTTGATGGACAGTTAGATCTCCTTTTTTAAATGTCTGGATTACTTCTGCCCCCTCCAGGTGTCCGGGATCTCCCCAACCATTAGAGACGATGTTTACATAACTAGCCCACAGTATATAAATGACTCAGGATACGATCTGGACCAGGGGCCTTTAAGGCCTTGAGACTATTAATAGCTGAGAGAGTATCCGCTAGGCTGAAAAATATCTTATATGTCTTCCCAGTTTTCAGCATGGTAGTATCACCCTCTGGGCACTCATCAATCACAATGGGGGGCAATTTTGTGAGTGGAGCCTCAGCATATAGTTTTGCAAAATGTTCTTCCCATCTCTCTAGCGGAATATTATTCCTTCTGAGGATAAAGCTTCCAATTGTCCCATGAGCAATAATGTCCTGCCATCATTCATTTTAAGGGCCTGAACTTTGTCTTGCCGGTTAGTATCCTCCCACTTCCTTTTTGCATAATCAATTATCAGATTGTATTCTTGACGGGCTGTGCAAATCTCAAGTTGATTACGGCCTCTAATAGTGCTTTTCAGTGCTTTCTTTGCCTGCTCACAACCAGACGAATACTATTTCGGATTGTTGGGGTGGGTTTGTCTGATGTGGGTAGATTTTTTATAAAAGATGCTCTGCAGTTTGTTAAAAAGCCTACCGTGAATGTCTCAAATTGGTATAGCCTCCTCAGAGGAGTTCTCATAAATAGATAAAAAATATATAGACCACTGATATATCTCAGATTAAAGGTTCTGATTCACCAGAACCTTGGGCCAAGAAACTCTTCTGTAGTTGTTGGCCACAACAGGTTCAGGGACCATAGTACTATATATAGATACTGATCTTGCAAGGTCCTTTCCCCTAAGTGTGACTATCAGCTGGTTGTGGTAACTATCTGTAGATGGCAAAATATCCATGTCAAGTAGAAGTGGCCAGAGACTGACCTCAAGAAAAACATAATCAATCACACTAGTAGTTCCTCCCCTCTTAAGTGTGGCTGCTATCTTTTAGTCGGAGCAAGTTCTCTCGTTATATGCTCTCAAGCTCTGGCCAACCATCTTAGATGCAATATATTGGGCAACATTGGTCTGGCCAAAAATCATAGATGCAATTTATTGAACAACATTGGAGTGACATTGAACAAATTTACCCTCAAGGCTACCCCATGCCCCATTGCCCATCCTCATTTTCTGTAATCAATCAATCAATCAATCAATCATATAATTTGTAAAGTGCACTACATACCCGCAAGGGTTTCAAGGCACTGAGGGGTGGGGAGGAAGGGGGTGCTGTTGCTACTGGTCGAACGACCAGGTCTTGAGTTGTCACCTGAAGGTTAGAAGGTCTTCGGTTTGTCGTAGGATGAGGGGGAGGGGGGTGTTCCAGGTCTGGGCGGCGCGTTGGGAGAAGGATTTTCCTTCGGCTGTGGTTCTGTGGATGCGTGGGATGGTAGCCAAGGAGAGGTCTGCGGAGCGGAGATTCCTGTTGGGTACGTAGAAGGAGAGTCGACCGTTGAGATAGGCTGGGCCGGTCTTGTGGTGTGCCTTGTGTGCGTGGATCAGGAGCTTGAAGGAGATTCTTCTGTCGACAGGGAGCCAGTGCAGGTTTCTCAGGTGGGGTGATGTGGTCGCGGCGCGGGACGTCGAGGATCAGGCGTGCAGAGGCATTCTGGATTCTTTGCAGTATTTTGATGAGCTTGGTCGGGCCTCTGGCGTAGAGGGTGCTTCCGTTGTCGAGTCTGCTGCTGATTAGGGCCTGGGTGACTGTTTTCCTTGTGTCTGTCGGGATCCATCTGTAGATTTTGCGGAGCATCCGGAGGGTGTTGAAGCAGGAGGAGGAGACAGCGTTGACTTGTTTGGTCAAGGTGATTTTTGTGTCGAGGATGGCTCCCAGGTTGCGTGCGTGGTTGGTGGGTGAGGGGGGGTCCCCAGTGATGTGGGCCATCAGGAATCGTCCCACGCTGATGGGTTGGGCCTGAGGATGAGGATCTCCGTTATGTTAAAATGCTTATATAGCGTAAAGTTCACCGGGTAGGTTTCTATGTGGGTTGGTGGCTTAGGTAGAATAGGCTTGTAAGAATAGCCATGTTTTTAGCTGTTTCCTGAACTGATGATGGATGTCAGTGGTCCGTATTGAGAGGGGGAGAGAGTTCCAGATTTGGGGAGCCAGCGTGGAGAACCGGATCGCGCAATGTTTAATGCGCTTAAATCTAGGAATGGTCAGAAGGTGTTCACCAGAAGATCGGAGGGTGCGAGAAGGGGTGTATTTCCTAATCTTATTGGAGATAAATTTAGGGCCTTCTTCTGACAGCGCTTTGTGTACAATGCAGCCTAACTTAAAGACACTGCGTTGGCTCACTGGGAGCCAGTGAAGTTGTTTGAGCAGTGGCTTTACGTGCTGATGGGCCGGGAGTTGAAAAATTAACCTGGATTAATTGCAGGCGTTGTGCTTGATATGCTGGAATTCCAACATAAAGTGAGTTAGCATTATCCAGTCGCGATAGGATAAGTGCCAGGACAACTAAGGTTAATGCTTCTGTTGAGAGGAATCTTTTTATTTTCTTTATTTTTCGTAACATGAGAAAGCAAACCGACACCACCGAGCTGATCTGGGATTTCATTGATAAGTCCTTGCTTATCATAATCCTCAGGCTTTTTGCCGTAGCTGCTGGAACAGGTGGAAGACCCAGAGAGGAAGGCCAGAAGTTGGCGTTGCATGGGTTTAGAGTACCACCTGTCAAGATCAGCTCCGTTTTGTCGGGATTCAGTTTTAGTTGGTTCAAATTCATTCAATTGCTGATGTAAGTCATAATCGACTGCAGGTTGGATTCTGATAAGCTTGTGTGTTGAATATTGAAAATTAATTGCAGATCATCTTCATAGTTAAACACCAGGACATCATTTCCTTCAGGGCGATAACCAGGGGCTGCATGTACAGGTTAAATAAAAGGGGGGATAGAAAGGAACCCTGTGGGACTCCGCATGAAAGTTTTCCTTTTTTTGAACAAAAGTTGCCTAATCGGACGGATTGATATCTATCCGTCAGAAAGGAATGTATCCACTTCAGTGCCTGGCCCCCAACGCCTGCGCTGTGGACACGGTGGATCAGGATGTTGTGATCGACCGTGTCAAATGCAGCTGACAGGTCGACAAGGATCAGGGCCTGGGGGAGTCAAGGTTTGCTCCAGTTCGTAATTAGTCCATGACTGTCAGAATGACAGCCTCGGTCGAGTGAGCAGGCCTGAAGCCCACCTGATGGGGGTCCAGATGGAGTGACTTCTCAACAAAGGAGCTCATACAGCCAACCACGTGTGCCTCCAGAATCTTACTCAGGTAGGGCAGGAGGGATATCGGGCGGTAGTTGCTCATCACTTGGGAGTTGGCGCCGGGTTTCTTTAATATGGCGAGAATCTCCGCATTTTTAAAAGACTCGGGGACAGTGCCGCTGCTGATTGAAGCATTGAGAAGAGATATAGGGGGATCAGGACAAGCACTGAAAGCTTCGCGTAAATTGTGGGATGGGCCACAGTTGAGAGGAGAGCCTGACTTAACTTTGTTTGTCAGTTTAAAAAAGGATTCTGTGGTAATAAGAGGAAAATGATTAAGTACAGCTAGATTTTGGCGAGGTAAAGAAGGTGCGGTAAAAATGTTGGGCACTGGAATACTGGCTTTTATTGAAATCATTTTTCCAAAAAAATAATGATTTAAGGAGTCGCATAGCTGTTGGGAGTGCACTGGTTGCGCAGAGACTCTCTCAGGGCCTGCCAGTTCATCAACAAATGAGAAAATCTCTCTTGTTTTGTTGACGGAGTTCAAAATTTTGAACGAGATGTACTCGGTTTTACATGAGAGAATAGAAGTTTTATATTCTCTAAGAAGAGACAGATAAATTAACTTGAGTTCAGGCTCATAGTGCCTTCTCCATTTTCGCTCAGCTTGTCTGAGACTTAGTTTGAGTTCTTTTAAGGCATGCAAGAACCATTTTTGGGCGTCGTGTGTCCTTCTTGTTTTGATGTTTTCCAAAGGAGCGATTTGGTCCGTTCCTTCAAACCCTGATGTGCTAGCATTAACTGGGATGAGGGTAAGCACATTCCCTGTCATATTGGCATTAACTAGAGAGACAGTAAGTCAGATCCCCCAGGATATTGGGGCATAGATTTGCAAATTAAATAAAAAATAACGCCTTAAACATTTAAATTTAGTGCCATTATATTGGCACTTTATTTTAATTGTCATCATTCTTTTTCAGTCTTCTTTCAATCAAATACTGTTTTAGCAGAGTATTCCACTTTCAAATAGGGATGTTTAAAGTGTCGGAGAGTATTTGCTTGCTATGCTAAGTCTCGAAGTCCTGTAATGGCTGGCAGCAAAATGTGTTGCATGTTGCTGGCAGCCAATCAAAGAACTTGTGGGACTCTGACTTCCACAGGAGCGATATGGCCCAAGGGAAATAAAGATCCCAGGGACAATCATAACTCTCTACTTTTAAATTGGCATGCCAGCGAGAGTCTAAGACACCCTTGCAAGCCTAAATACACCCCTGTTGGGTCCCGAAACAAGAAGAGAGGGGATGCATTGGTGCCCAACGCTGCTTCCCGCTTCCTGTCTACTCTCACCCCAGAACAGGGTGCAGGCACCCCTACCCTGACCAGTGGCATCAACACTTCCACACTCCCGCCACTAACCCTGCTTACAAGCCTACAACATGGTTTGTTGTAATTTGATTCTCTCCCGGCTGCTCATGCACTTAAAACTGTGCAGTAAACAAAAAGTTGCACACATGATTATTCTGACTAACCCCCTCTCGCCTCCACCTACCACCTACCACCACCCCCTCCTCCAGGGCACAAGTCCTAAAAAAAGAAGGGGGGACTAACCAAGTTAGGTACTTTGCAAGTGCCAAGATGGCACAGGCCACCATAGCACATTACACCACGACACAAATAATTATTTTATCACTTTTTACACAAGCCCCCTCAGAGGAGCGGGGTGAGGAGTCAGGGAAGAGACGCATGGATTTTGTGAGAGAGTGCGCGATTACAGTAAATCCCACAAACTGTTCATGGAGGGACGGGTGCTTAGACCTGAAATTATTAAAGGTCTTTTCTGAAATCCATGTTTGATGGAGTCACATGAACGGAGGGGCAATAGGTTTTCAAAGTATTGATGCAAAACCAGAATGGGGGGGGAAGCACAGTCCCTGCCAAGCACAAGGTATACAGTAATGCACAAAGTGTTCAAAGTTGCCACTGACCCCAACCACTGGGGAGGGCCTTGAGCAGTCTCTGCACTAACCATCCTGGTACCATAGGCCCATATTTACAGAGGGGAAAAGTAAAACTACCAATCCCAGCATGCAGCTGTGAAGCTTCAGAGTCCTTGGTGAGTAGTTCACCCCCATCAGCTTGAGATAGAGGGATGCCCAAGGAGTGCCAAAGGTGCCAGATCAGAGAGGGGTCTGGGTCATCTCCCTGTGTATCCTCAGAACCCCTGAAACACTAGTGGGCCAACAGACTGATACCCATCAAGGACTCCTCCTCAATATCATTTGAGGTTGGATCCCACGTCATCACAGCAATATATATATTTGTACAGTGACAACCTGAGGCTGATTGTTGCAAATAAGTAGTTTCTTTTCTTGTGTTTGTCATGGTTTTGTTTGAATTCTGATGCATGTTGGGGAGGAATGTAGTATTTGCACTTGTACAAATACTTGGGTCTATCATGGATTGGGTGGCATGATTTGCCATACGCTTGTGGAATAATATGTCAGTCTACAATTATGTCACCTTGTCATAAAAAAGGAACTGCAGGTGACTGGGCCCGGCAATTAAGAGTATTACACTAACCAATTGTGCCTGTATTTAAATTACTGGGCCAACATTAACGGTTGTAGCATTACAGCAGGGTTGCAAATAGCTTTTCCCCAAAATTGTGAAGTACAAGGAAACAAGGAAACAAATTAACTCTAGTACTTTATGTGCAGCCCTGGTGAATCCACCTCTTAAGTCATTACCACATCAATCACCTATGATTCCGACAGAAGAATGCCAATTTTTTAAAGCCAAAATGTCTTTATTTTGAATTTCTCCTGCCTACACTTCAGTTCACATTAATGAGGAAAATAACTTCCAGATGACGTTTTTGGTTTATTTCTTTTGGGGGGGGGGGGGCAGATCTGCTTTCAAATGTTGAATTGAAATGTATGATCAAGGTGCCAACCGTCATGGAGTCGAAAATCCTATTCTGAGGTCATCTCTCTTTGCATCATTGGAGCTCCATTATTGGAGAAAATTATGGCACAATGGGTAAAATTAATACATGATTTCTGTGCTCTGGATGATTTTTGAGTAGCGGACCTTGTCTGTGTGATTGTTTTTTTAAAGTGCTGCAGAAACAGACGCATTCATTCAATTTCGCGGGCCCTTTTATAAAAATCGCTGCATTTTTACAAAAATGCTGATTTCGCGGGAGGGTCTGGTAAGTACACTTTAGGTCTTTGTAAACCCTAAAATTAGAGATATATCAGGTGGATCAGGCTCCATGATAGCCCCTCCAGCATTAGGTGAACTATCACTGTGTAGTGCTAAATGGGTCTCCTGGAAGCCTCACAAAGTCAATCCATCAGGTTGAGAGGGGAAGCAGTAGCATTAGTACCTGCAGGGATTTTAGGCGTGGGATAGTTGAACTGTATATTGGAATTCACTGGTGGGTTAGGCCCCTTTGCATTTGCTCATGCCAGGACCTTCCCATGGCCCTTGACAAAATAAACACCTTGGACAACTGGCCCCTGATAACTAGGGACTCTCTACAAACCTCCCTAAAATCCATCACATCAGGCTCCCCTTGCGACCCTCTCCCTGTGAGTGTTTTAAAACAGCTCGAACCTACCCCCCTGACTGTCATAACAGACATGCTAAATGCTTCCCTTCAAACCTCCACCGTCCCATCCAGCTGGAAGCATGCAGTGGTGACCCCACTACTCAAGAAACCGTCATCCGACCCCACAGTTCTCTCTAATTACCGACCTATCTCTCTGCTTCCTGCCTTTTCCAAACTCATGGAAAGGCACATACACTCCGCCCTCACCTCTTTCTCTGAAGACAACAATCTCCTTCACCCCTCACAGTCAGGCTTCAGAGCAGGTTACTCCACGGAAACTGCCCTATTGGGTGTGACAGAAAAAATTCGACAACTCCTGTATAAAGGTCAAACGGTCGCACTCATTCTTTTAGATCTGAGTGCGGCGTTTGACACCATATCACACAAAACTCTTCTGACTACCCTAGAGAAAAACGGCATTCGCAACGACGCCTTACAATGGATCAAGTCCTTTCTATCCGAAAGAACTTTCCAGATCAAATCCAACATCGCAAGCTCAGACATCTTACCCCTGCCACATGGAGTTCCACAAGGTTCCATCCTGAGCCCACTGTTTTTTAATCTTTACCTCAGACCACTGGCAGACCTGGCCGATCGCGTAGGCCTGACTTTAATGACCTACGCTGACGACTCCCAAATTATCTTTTCCCTATCCGAATCAAACCCCTTAGCCCCCTCCCTACTGAAATACGGTTTACAAGAGATTTTCAACTGGATGACCACCAACCAGTTGAAACTAAATGGGGCAAAACAGAGGTTTTTCTACCGGGAAGAAACAAGGAACTGTGGACCCCCTTCCACTGGCCGCCTGAGCTGGGTAACATTCCCCCGCCAGCCTCTCAAGTAAGAAACCTTGGGGTTATTTTAGACAATACCCTTTCTATGAAACAGCAGGCAAATAACGTCGCGGGACTCTGTTTCATCATAATTAAATGGTTAAAAAAATCATTTGGATGCTGCCCCTAGACAGGCAAAAAACCGTAGTCAACGCTTTAATAACTTCACGTATTGACTACGGAAATGCTCTCTACCTTGGTTCCAACTTAGCAGTAATCAAGCGACTCCAACTAATTCAAAACTCTGCTGCAAGACTCTTGTGTAGGATTAAAAAGTCCGAAAGCGTTTCAAAACACCTGAACGAATTACACTGGCTCAGGGTTGAACATCGGATCAGCTTCAAAACACTAAGCTACATGTTTAAGATTAAAAACAAAACGACACCCTCCTACCTACAATCCTTAGCCTTTCCCTACCTGCCAACAAGAAGTCTTCGCTCTCAAACGGCCTCGAACTTTGCCGTCCCCAGATTCAAATTACAAAGATCTGGAGGGAAATCCTTTTCTGTTAGAGGACCAATGCTATGGAATTCCCTCCCCCTTCATATCCGGAAAGAGGACAGCTATATTAAATTCCGGAAACAAGTAAAAACCTGGCTGTTTCAGAAACAATTGTGCTAAACTATTTACTCAGCATTTTCCTTTAACCATCTATATATGTCATAGGTGCCGGGAAACCCTTGTTGGGTAGCTGAGCGCCATACAAATGCATAAAATAAATAAATAAATAAATTAGTTCTGTGATCAAGGTCACCAAGTTTGTCAGCTGAATCAGAAGAACCTAGAACTAAGTCAAAGACATCCGGGTCAGAATTGGAACAAAGCCAATCTTTTAACATTGACAACGTTGTCTCGTATAACAGAGCGACACCCCTGAACATGATAAATACAGGTGCTGCTCAACAGAAACCCCATAGCTGGTTCATATATGGTCTTTTGAAATATATCAAGCAGTCAATAGCTGACAAAAAGTATGAAGACATTGGCAGAAGTATCTTATCCTTGACCTGCTGAAGAAATGCAGGATGCTCACAAAGCTGGTCAAGATGCCAGCACAGAGATGGAAATTAGAAGCTGTGACAGATAACCTGAATGACTTGAGAAGTTCTAATTGGGCTAGAGAAAAGCAAACAAATCCATAAACAAAATACAAGATTCATTTGGCATGCAGCTACAGGGAGAGGTCACAAGCCCTTGCCAACACTTAAGAGGCATTCTTCAAGCCTAAGAAGGTCAGCAAGTTGACAACATAGGTAGAAAAAGAAGTTGCCAGCCACCAGTTGTAGAACCCAGCAGAAACAAAAGATTAATTGCGTAATCTTGTAAAGAAACTGAAAAACTGCAAGGCACCAGGAAAAGATATAGGGCCATATGTAGGTAAAAAAGGATTTACAATTCTGAAAATGCGATTTTCTGTGAATTGCATTTTCAGAATAGCAAATCCCGATGTAGGTAAAATATGGCAAAAAAATTGTGATTACCAAAAATTCGCAGAATCACATAGCGATTACGCAAATTGCGATTCCTAAGTTGCGTAATCGTAATTAAGGAATTGCAAATCCGGGAAACAGCAATTCAGGTGCTGAATGATGACATCACAACCAGGAATTGTGACTGTCCATGCTGCACCTGATTGCCAGCACGTGTGTCAGAGCAAGAAGAACACTGAGAGCTTGTGAGGAGGTTTGGAGGTTTTTGCTCAGTAACTGCAAGCAGGACAAATGGAGTCCAAGGGGAGTGAGAAGCAGCAAGAAGAAAATCCAAGAAAGAGAAAACAAAAATGCAGTGAGATGGAGCTGGAGGTCCTCACAGAGGAAAATAGTAAGGCCAAATGACCTTGTAATGGGGCAGGGGTGGTGGGAGTAACTGAGTCTGAGACTTTGAGTAGGGATTTCAAGGATGGTTTTATTTTTATGTAAGCCCTTCTGCTTCTACTAGTCAGTCTCTCCCTAGCGAACACAGCAGGATCCGTTATTGTATTTTTGCGGGGCTCCAGGATGTCTTCTCCTGTCAGAGTACAGCCTCGAGGTGTCCCACCGGTCCGAAAAGCCAAACGATATGGGAGAGAAGAGAACAGAAGGAAAGGGTTACTGGGACGTTCACTTCACATCATACAGTGGGGCCGGGTGTGAGGGAGAACCAAGTGCTCAAGTGACTTTGTACAGCACTATCGAGTGCTCGTGGGGGGGGGATTTGTGCACTTCGACTATACGAATTTACACTAGCGGTCGGTTTTACTCAGAAGGGTGCAGACGCCGTCCCACCCAACCCGCTACCTTGCCCCGTACCTCTGAAAGCCACACTCCTCCCGCGGGAGCGTGGCGGGGCGGCTCGTGGGGTCGTTGGCCTCCTGGCTTGCTGGAATCGCCGGGGCTCGTCTCGTCTTCTCCGTCTAGGCTCTCCTCCTGGCTCCTTGATAGCTCACTCCTTCTCCGGTCGCCGACACCTTCTTCCTCCAGGGATACGCCGTCCGTCCTCTTCCGGGGTCGTCCTTCTTTTGGCTCGGCTGGGCCAACAACGTCATCAAGGGGAGGAGTCTCGTCATTCTGAGAGGCGTAGTTAAAGGCGCCCGGTCCTTTGTCATACTCGTCGTCCCAAGTGTACCCGCAGTCCTTGGAAAGCCAATCGTCCTCTTGGCAGGGTGACTCGCGCTGTTGAAAGGGGAGAGACATTGGTGACAAGGGGGTCGCAGTCCACCACTCCAGGTCCGCCCCGTCACACACCTCCCCCCCTGGAGTCTCCCGATCGGGGAGAGGAAAGACTCTCGACAGAAAATCCGCATTTCCATTCTCTGCACCTTTCTTATGCTGCACAGTAAATGAGTAGGGCTGCAGGGACAGGAACCACCTGAGTACTCTAGGGTTGCGACTCTGGTTTTGGTACATCCATTTCAATGGAGCATGGTCCGTTTGAAGGATGAACGGCCGACCCTCTAGATAATATTGCAGCTTGTCAATGGCCCATTTTATCGCTAAACACTCCCGCTCCACCGTGGAATATTTGCACTCTCTGGGGAATAGCTTACGACTCGTGAACAGGATGGGGTGTTCAATGCCGTCATCGCCCAACTGAGACAGGACGGCCCCTATCCCTACGTCTGAAGCATCAGTAGCCAATGTGAATGTTTTCTGGAAGTTGGGGGATTCTAGGACAGGAGCCGAGGTGATGATTGTTTTGAGACCTTCGAATGCATTTAGGGCCACCTGTGATGGGGATTGGATTTCTCTGGGTTTCACGTCTTTTCTTAGAAGATCGGTGAGGGGGGTGGCTACCTCAGCAAATCGGGGAATGAAGCGTCTATAATAGCCAACCAGCCCTAGGAAGGCTCTTAACTCCTTTTTGCAAGTCGGGAAGGCTGTGTTTTTGATGGCTTTTACCTTTTCCGCTTGAGGGGATATGGTTCCATCTCCCAGAACGAAACCCAAATATTTAACCCTGTTGAAGGCAGCCCGGGACTTCTTTGAATTGATGTGAAGACCGGCGTCTCGTAATGCCGTTAGAATTGGTAAGTGATTCATATGTTCTTGCCACGTTTGGCTATAGATCACAATATCGTCCAAGTATGCTGAACTGAAGGTGGGATAGGGTTTTAGTACGTGGTTCATCAGCCGCTGGAACGTGGCAGGTGCCCCGTGCAAGCCAAAAGGAAGGACCGTGAATTCGTATAGACCTTCGTCTGTAATGAAGGCGGTCTTCTTTCGGTCCTCTTCACGGAGGGGCACCTGCCAGTACCCTTTGGTGAGGTCGAGGGTGGTGATGTACACGGCGTCTCCGAGCTTTTCCACCAATTCGTCGACCCGTGGGATAGGGTAGGCATCGAAGGTAGAGATGTCATTAAGGGCTCTGAAGTCCATGCAGAAGCGCTTGGATCCGTCAGGTTTGGGCACCATGACAATCGGGGAAGCCCAGTTGCTTTTGGATGGGCGGATGACGCCGAGGCGTAACATTTCCCTGACTTCTTTTCTTACCGCATCTCTTCTGGCTGCGGGTATTCGGTACGGCCTTTGTTTTACTGTTTTCCCTGGGATGGTCTCGATGTGGTGCTCCACCAGAGTAGTCTTCCCCGGGAGATCCGAAAAGATCCTGGCAAAGGGGCGCAAAACTGTGTTCAGTTCCTCCTTCTTTTGACCCGAGAGGGTGTCGTTTATAACGAGGTTTTGTAATGTAGACGACTGCTCTGGAGTCGTGGGGACGGTCAGGTTGGTCCCCTTTGGTATGGGGCCGATCCATTTTTTCAGGAGGTTAATGTGATAACATTGGGTCTTGCTGGGTGACACCCGCAGCCTATAGGTGGTCTTCCCTATAGTATCCAGTATCTCATAAGGTCCGGTCCACTCGTTTTTCTTGGAGACGGAAGGGAGGAGTACCAATGCCCATTCACCGACTTGGAGTCTTCTCAGCTTCTTTCCACAATCGTAGTACTTCTTCTGTCTCACTTTTTGCTGCTCCAAGTTGGTATACGCTAGGCTTCGGAGCTTGCCCAGTTTTGACCTCAGTTGCAGTGTGTAGTCAAGCAAGGACTTTTGTTCCTGTTCGTCTTCTGTCTCCCAGGCATCCTTAGTCATCTCCAACAACGACCTTGGGTGTCGGCCATACAGCAGTTCAAAGGCTGAACAGCCTAGACTGCTTTGTTTTTGTGCCCTGAGGACACACAGGGCTAGTGGCAACAAGCGATCCCAATCGGGACCCTCTAGGGACAGCATTTTCTTCAGAGTGGCCTTCAATGTCTGGTTGTATCTTTCCACTAGTCCGTCGGTCTGGGGATGGTAGACCGACGTCCTAATGTGCCGGATGTCCAATGATTTGCAGACCTCTTTCATCAAACGGGAGGTGAAAGGTGTGCCCTGGTCGGTGAGGACCTCTTTGGGAAATCCAACACGTGCAAACAATTCCAAAAACTTCTCGGCAATGTTGGTGGTTGTGGAAGTTCTTAGAGGAAACGCCTCAATAAACCTCGTGGCGTAATCCACAATTACGAGCGCATATAAACATCCTCTCGAAGACTTGGGTAGTGGGCCGATTAAATCCATTCCCACGCGTTCGAAAGGAACACCGATGATGGGCATCGGCTGCAGGGGGGCTGCCGGTGGGTGGTGGGTGTTCCTTCTCTGGCAAATCTCGCACTTAGTACAATACGTCTGTACGTCTTTATAGACTCCCGGCCAGTAAAAATAGCGTAAGATGCTGTCTGTAGTATTTTCTTTTCCTGAGTGACCAGCAGTGAGATGGGCATGTGCGAAAAACAGAACCTGTTCACGGAAGGACACAGGGACTACTAATTGGAGACGTCCCCCTTCTTCCGCTTCTCGGTACAGCAGGTGTCTTTGGATCACAAAACATGGGCATCTTTGGGTCTGAGAGCTATGGTGCAAGTGAGCGTTCTCCCAGGCGTTGTACAAGGTTCTATCATCCGTCTGAGCAAACCTGAAACTACGATCTAAGACCCATGGCTCTGGGGTTAGGAGGGTCGCCTTGGGTCCCCTTCCCGCCTGGAGCTGCCCATCTAGGGTTTTCTTAAATAAGTCAAGGAACTCGGGATTGTCTACCCCTAATATGACGTCCTCCGGAAGGGAGTCAACTACCCCTACTCTCACTATACAGGAGTTTTTCTGGTTCGGGCTTAAAGAGACCTGAGCTAGCGGGTATGGCTTGACATCTCCATGTACACACCTAATGTACACCAGAGACTCGGGACATATTGACTGGGATGGATGAAGCGCTCTTGGACCACTGACTGTTTGCACCCAGAATCTAGGAGGGCCTTAACCACATAGCCATTCATCCGCATACTCACATAGAAAGAAGATCCCAAGTCGGCGGAATAGACCACTGTTTTGGGCAGATACCCTACTTCCATTGGTTCTTCTGTGGTACGTTTCCTGGGGCATAAACGGGCGATGTGACCCCACTCGCCACAGTCAAAACACTGTGGTCCACGCGTCATTGGGGAGTCCATCCTCGGTGGTCGAGGTCTAAACGGTTCTATCAGGGGTTTTGGCTTCTTCTCCAGTTTGGGTGGGGGCATGTTCTTATTTGTTTTCTCGTGGTCCCACCCTGAGATCCGGGGCTGGGCTCGTGCATAATTTGCCGCCATTTCTATGGCCTGTTCGACGGTCAGTCCCGAGTGTTGGCGCAGCCACCTTTGAGAGCCATACGGAAGAGCATCCATGAATTGCTCTAAGTAGATTTTCGCCATCACTTCTTCTTTGGTGCTGGACTCGGGCTTCAGCCATTTATCAGCAGCCATTTTAAGCCTAAAAAACAAAGTCTTGGGATTTTCGTTGGGGCTACCTTTTTCCTTCCGGAAGCGCACCCTGTAGGCCTCAGGATCTAAGCCCAAATGATCTAAGATAACGTTTTTAATCAGTGGGTAGGGGGCATTGCCCATGGGGTTGGCCACCTGATAAGCGAACTGTGCCTCGCCTGTCAGCAGTGGAGCTAGAAAAAAGGGCCGTTTATCCTCCGGCCACCCCAATGCATGAGCGGCCTGCTCGAAGTTCATTAGGAAAGCGTCGGGATCTTCCCCTTGGACGTATTTCTGCAGGGCAATCCCGGAAGGGTTTTGGACATGGATCCTACCCTCAATAGGTACAGAAACGAGTGGGGGTGGCGTGGTTTTCTGCAGACCTTCCAGATGAGCTGCAAAGGTATTCTGGAAAAGTTCGCGGTCGGCTTGCGCTGAGGTGAGCTGTTGCTGACCTGCCCACTCGAGTTTTTCCTGCCCCTTGATAATGTGTTGGATTAGGGCGTCCATCTCGGTATCACAGATGGGCTGCGGTGTTAATGCCACTTCTGACACCAGTTGTAATGGGGCAGGGGTGGTGGGAGTAACTGAGTCTGAGACTTTGAGTAGGGATTTCAAGGATGGTTTTATTTTTATGTAAGCCCTTCTGCTTCTACTAGTCAGTCTCTCCCTAGCGAACACAGCAGGATCCGTTATTGTATTCTTGCGGGGCTCCAGGATGTCTTCTCCTGTCAGGGTACAGCCTCGAGGTGTCCCACCGGTCAGAAAAGCCAAACGATATGGGAGAGAAGAGAACAGAAGGAAAGGGTCACTGGGACGTTCACTTCACGTCATAGAGTGGGGCCGGGTGTGAGGGAGAACCAAGTGCTCAAGTGACTTTGTACAGCACTATCGAGTGCTCTGGTGCTCGTGAGGGGGGGGTTTGTGCACTTCGACTATACAAATTTACACTAGCGGTCGGTTTTACTCAGAAGGGTGCAGACGCCGTCCCACCCAACCCGCTACCTTGCCCCGTACCTCTGAAAGCCACACTCCTCCCGCGGGAGCGTGGCGGGGCGGCTCGTGGGGTCGTTGGCCTCCTGGCTTGCTGGAATCGCCGGGGCTCGTCTCGTCTTCTCCTTCTAGGCTCTCCTCCTGGCTCCTTGATAGCTCACTCCTTCTCCGGTCGCCGACACCTTCTTCCTCCAGGGATACGCCGTCCGTCCTCTTCCGGGGTCGTCCTTCTTTTGGCTCGGCTGGGCCAACAACGTCATCAAGGGGAGGAGTCTCGTCATTCTGAGAGGCGTAGTTAAAGGCGCCCGGTCCTTTGTCATACTCGTCGTCCCAAGTGTACCCGCAGTCCTTGGAAAGCCAATCGTCCTCTTGGCAGGGTGACTCGCGCTGTTGAAAGGGGAGAGACATTGGTGACAAGGGGGTCGCAGTCCACCACTCCAGGTCCGCCCCGTCACAGACCTTCTTTTTGGCAAACATTCACTTTGTGTGCCAGAGGCAAGAAAAAGAAAAATTTGGAGTGACATCCAGGAAAAAGTGAACGCAATTGGCGTCACACACCGCACAGTCGAAGACCTTAGAAAATGGTGTAACGATATGCGGCAAATGTGAAAGGAGAGGGTGGCCACAAAATTGGCTGAGGCCAATCAGACCCGAGGTGGGATGTCAACAGCACCAGAGCCAACGACCCTGGAGGAGCTAGTGGAGTGCACCCTTATGCCTGAAAGTGTGTGGGGTGTGGCTGACCAGGACAGCTCTGAACATACAGACACCAGACAAGGTAAGATGCATGCCAAACCCCCCAAAACATAACCAGCCCACTCACAGCCCCAAACACCCAACCTGAGTGCAACTCCAGTACATGTCCACAAGCACACCCAGAATTGTATTATGGGAGATGTAGTCACATGCACTGATACCTGGACCAGTGGGACATAGCAAGGGTGAATAGGGATGACTCATTCAGGAAATGTGTAAAACAAACAGATAGTAGTAATGTGAATAGAAAATTGCAATCTTTAATGCATAAGAAAAGCTAGACATGACACACAAGTAATGTGTGCATTTAAATTCACAGCACCACCGACAACACAGGAAACTGTGGCAGAAGGGGTAGACACACCAGCAAATGTGGACGAGGCAGGGCAGGAGGAGCAAGGTGCAGCAACACAGGCAGACCCTGCACCAGGCAGACCCTGCGCCAGGCAGACGGCGCAACAAATTGTCTCCACTACCACTCCTGGAGGCAGAGTTCACAGATACAGCTGAAGAGGCACAGCCAGTCCTGAGGCAGCATGCAAGACAGCAGACACCACAGTCCACTATACAACCTAGAGATGGGAGTGGGTCAAGACGCAGGGCATGGCCCTCCACAAGCAATTCTCCTTCTGATGAAGACACAGTGTTCTCTGGCCTTTAGGGCAAAATGTTGAAAGCACAGTGCCTTCAGGTGAAAGGCATAAGGTCAATACAGCGTACAGCGTCAACTTGCAGCACACAGTCACAACATGGCAGAGTTGCGGCTTGGTATAATGGCCATGACAGGTGCATTGGAAGAACTGTGCAGGGAGATAAGGAGAGAGAGCTGTCAACCGCCAGTCAACCGCCACATCCCTGCTGGCCCGAAGATGTGTTAGTATGCAGCAAGAAATGGCCAACTGCTGCCTGGATGTGTCTAGGAGCCTGGTGCAGGTGACACATGCCGTGGACCAGATGTGTGCAGCTGCCACAAGTGGCACAGGGACACTTGGCACATTGGATATGGGCAAACAGTCCAGCAGGAGCAGCATAACTCCATCACTTCCAGCAGATAGATGCGGAGTGAACACCAGGGGAGAGTAGGTGATGACTCCAGTGAGGTCAGTGTGCAGCCTGAGCGAGGGGCAACAGGGGGTGCACGTAGGAGGTGAAAAGGCAGCACAGACTCATAGCTATTGTGAAGCAACACATTCCATATGGACTCATTGATTTATGGCAATTCTAGCACTGTGGCACGAGCATGTGCAAGCATTAACATTTAACTCACACTGTGTGACCGATGTGTTCCTGCAGTTAAGGAAATAAACACCACAGTTAAGCACCATTATTTGGCATTGTGTTCTCATTTCTCAACTAGAAGTAGTTCTGTGTGATGTCATTGCGTCTCAGGCACCCGGCAGCCGCCCTGGCACCACCTGCCGGTCTGCTTTGTGGAGCTGGTTCCTCCTCATCTGATGTGTCTGAATCTGTCAGATCCATTGGTGTGCCCTTCTTGGTAGAGATGTTGTGTAGCATTGCACAGGCAACCACGATTTTAAAACATGTCTCAGGGCTGTACTGTAGTGCACCTTCACTCTTATGGAGGCAGCGGAAATGGCTTTTAAGGATTTCAAAACTCCTCTCAATTGCACAGCGTGTGGCTCTATGGGCACTGTTGTACCTCCGCTCAGCTGCTGTGACTGGATTTAGGGACAGTGTGAGGATGTAGTCACGTACAGCATACGCACTGTCACCTGTAGGGCATAAGTAGATTAATGTTAAATACTGTCCTACCAGTTCAAACCTTCTCTGGTTGTGTGTTTGTTAGCCATGCAATTATCTAGCAGGTAGCCCTCTCCAAACTCATTACTTGTGAGTCTGTGATCTAATCCACAGTGGCGAAAAATGAAAGAGTCATGCGTGCTTCCTGGGAATTTTGCCACAATATCTGTTATTATATGTTTAGCGTTGCACACTACCTGGATGTTCAGGGAATGATATGACTTTCTGTTTCAGAAAACATACTCATTCTGTGATGGGGGCGACAGTGCCACATGGGTCCCATCTACACAGCCAATGACGTGGGGAAATTGGGCTATTTGTTTTAATTCTTGCTTGGTCTGATCTAGTGCCTACTGTGTGCTGGGAAATTGGATGTGGTGATGCGCCTCTGAACCACTGCATCAGGGAAAGCGTGGTAAAAGCACAATAGTGCACTCTGAGAGCCCCTCCTGCTGAGGCTATCACCCCGTGAAAAATCCCTGATGCCAGGAGGTGCACTGAGCATAAAACCTGTATATTGGTGGGAATGGTGTGTGCCCTGTGTGTGGGGTGTTCAAGTATGGTTATCAGCTCCTCCATCAACTCCAGGATGCTGTCTGGGTGCAGCCTGTAGTGCACATGGATGTCCTCCTGGGTCCGCTGGAAGAGGGTGATGTGTGCTCTGTAGATCCTTTCCTGGCGTCTCCTTCTCTGTGCAGCATCTCTGATACGCAGCCTCCTGGCTATCACATACAGTCCAGCCATGGTGGGAAGTCCCAGTGGCATTGTGGGCCTGTTTAAATAGTTAGCACCTGGTTACCACCTGCTCAGAGTTGGTGGTAATTGAGAAGTGCAAATTTGTGATTTGCGTAAAATCGCAATTTGCGAATTTTTGCTACATCTCAATTTGCGAATTCGAATTTTGCGGGAACGGTATTTGCGATTATCGCACATACTGAGCCGCAGACTGCAAATTCGCAATATTATTCACAGATTCCTTGTTACGCAAAAAGGGTAATCTCGAAATTAGCGATTCCCATTTCTGCGACGTGGAAAGCTTTCCTACATCGGAACAGTCTGTTTTGCGATCATATACACCCTGAATTCTGCGAATCGCAGTGTTTGTGATCGCAAAACATGTTCCTACATATGGCCCATAATAACTAAACAGGCCATCGAAATGCTCCCAAATGCATTAATAGATCATCTTGTCTTGATCCTCAGTGCATGTTTACAGCACAAATACTTCCATAAGTTCAAGAAAAAATCAAGAATCACGCTCCCTAAGCCTGGAAAACCACTGGGAGTTCCTACAAACTACTTTCCAAGTTGTCTGCTAGCTGGCTTATCAAAGATCTTCGAAAGAGTAATTCTTACCTATATCAGTGACTGCATCCAAAGAAAACCTTCTCTCAAAGGGGCAGTTTGGGTTCCAGAAGGAGAGGTTGGGGGAACAGGTATGGGTACTATACCAGACACATTTGGGGTTGAAGTTGGGAGGACTAGACAGTGATTGTTCTGATCCTAAGGGAACAGAATGAGAGTGGGAAGGGTACTGAGTAGACCATGGATTTGCGCTACTTGACTAGCCAGAGCTGCTATCTAAAGAAGGGCTGCGGTCAAGTCCTTCTGCATGTTAGCCAGCAATTTACAGAAGTCCTCAATGGGTGACATCTTGAAAAGACTGCGGGGAAGGAGATATGTTCACAACTTGTATCTACATTTTCCTTATTTTGACCTTCCCTAGAAGTTAAAACCACAATAGAGCCTCAGCTTTCAATATTATGGTTTGGTTTCAAGAGATAAATGTTCCATTATTATTTAATGACTTAAATCTGGACTAGGCAAGGCACCTTTTTCCAGTCTTGGTGCTTGCATCCACATCACTAAATCCAAAAGAAAAGACTAACGCTCAGTCAAAGAGAGAATATTTTGCTAAATTATATTATACTATATGTTTTCTTTACAAAATAGACAAGTATAGAGTTCAGAGGAAACTATTACCCCATGGTTACTTCATCTTACTGTGATCCTGAAAGATGCACATTTTTGCCTCTCTTGATCTCAGAATCAGGGATTCCTGCCTGCTCATGCAGTACTTTAGAAGATTGATGAGCACAGGATCGGAAGTGTGGCTTCACTACTCTGTTTTTTGCATTCACCACCTCCAAACCCATGACTAGCAATCATGCATTGATGGGCCATGAATCCTTACATAGGCGAGAACCCAAAATGACACCCGGGACATAGCTGGTCGTGCAAAAGGTCATTCTCTGCTGAGCTCGCTAGTGAATTATCCTGCAATTCAAACAAAACATGTTAGCGCTAATTTTGGGAAAATATTCTGGCAATAAACTCACTTAACATTATAGACAACTATCTATTAACATCATGGCCATAATGTTGCTTTCTGTTTTGTTCTCATTTCCATAAGTCCAGTAGACACCATGGGTAAAATTAATATAGATCATAGTAGATCCTTTAACATAAGGACTCATTGCCTCAATGAGTATCATAGCATTTCGTATGTTTTGTTCTCACCAAGTATATTGACAACATAAAGCACCAGTGCTTGTGCAGTTAGATAGACTTTAACAGTGTAGCCAAAGTAAATATGGAAGTTTACACAGTCCAGCAGGAGCAGCATAACTCCATCACTTCCAGCAGATAGACGCCGGAGTGCGTCCCAGGGGAGAGTAGGTGATGACTCCAGTGAGGTCAGTGTGCAGCCTGAGCGAGGGGGTACAGGGCGTGCATGTAGGAGGTGAAGAGGCAGCATGGACTCATGGCTATTGTGAAGCAACACATTCCATATGGACTCATTGACTTATGGCAATTCTAGCACTGTGGCACGAGCATGTGCAAGGATTCACATTTAAGTCACGCTGTGTGACAGATGTGTTCCTGCAGTTAAGGAAATAAACATCACAGTTAAGCACCATTATTTGGCATTGTGTTCTCACTTCTTACCTAGAAGAAGCTCTGTGTGATGTCATCACGTCTCAGGCACCCGGCAGCCGCCCTGGCACCACCTGCCGGTCTGCATTGTGGAGCTGGTTCCTCCTCAGCTGATCAGATCCACTGGTGTGCCCTTCTTGGTAGCGATGTTGTGTAGCATTGCACAGGCAACCACGATTTTGCAACATGTCTCAGGGCTGTACTGTAGTGCACCTTCACTCTTATGGAGGCAGCGGAAACGGCATTTAAGGATTCCAAAGGACCCCCCAATGGCGCATCGTGTGGCTCTATGGGCACTGTTGTACCTCTGCTCAGCTGCTGAGGCTGGATTTAGGGACGGTGTGAGGATTTAGTCACGTACAGCATACGCACTGTCACCTGCAGGGCATAAGGAGATGAATGTTAAATACTGTCCTGCCAGTTCAAACCTTCACTGGTTGTGTGTTTGTTAGCCATGCAATTATCTAGCAGGTAGCCCTCTCCAAACTCGCCACTTGTGAGTCTGAGATTTAATCCACAGTGGCGAAAAATGAAATAGTCGTGTGTGCTTCCTGGGAATTTTGCCACAATATCTGTGATTATATGTTTAGCGTTGCACACTACCTTGTGCAGTTAGATGGACTTTAACAGTGTAGCCAAAGTAAATCTGAAAGTTTACACAGTCACCATAACAATAGTTCTGGCGAAATGTAACTAGCTGGCAAAATTCATGAGACCTGATGCCTCTGAATTTCGAAACACAATGGTGGGCACTCCCAATCCGACCCTTCTTCTAAATCATTAGGTTAGCTGTTAGACAAATGAAACTCCCCCATTGTTCAGCAAATCAGTATTGGAAGGGTCATAAACAATGGCAAATACGTGGGTATCTATCAAATGGAATTATAACATTGTCTTTCTGAAATCATGTACTTGATAAAGATGATAGCAATTATGAACCAACTGTCTTACTAGACAACATTCGACAATGCTAGCTCCTCAGGAAGGAAACCTATGAAGACAATATATCCTTAGGAGAATGTGCATTGTGCAGTCACCAAGGGGCACATGCATCAGCGTAAGTAATTGCGATTTCTTATTACCCATTTTTTAGAAATCGCTATTTAGGCATTGCAATTCCTTATGCCTGTAGGAATCGCTAACAAAATTGTGATTCCTACATATTCCTTAATTGTAAATTGCAAATTGCAATTAAGGAATAGCTTCCAATTCATTCCTATGGGCCTGGAGGACCATAGGAATGAATGGGAATTGCATGCACAATTTGCGAGTACCAAATAGGTACTGCAAATTACACATGCAATTTCAAAGGTGCAAGGTTCCCAAAACGACACCCTGATGCACCTCTGAAATTGCCATGCGACCACATGTTGCGCACACACATGCCCAAATGGCATGTGTGCGTAACATGATACTTTGAAAAATGCCATTTAGTGCATTTTTTAAAGTTTTCGCAAATTACCATAAACTTTAAATTGATTGTAATTTGCGATCCCTAATTGCGAAATCGCAATTTAAAATTGTATCATGCATTTCATTTAGGGAATCACAATTTCCAATTTCCTAAATGCATTTGCAATTTAAGTAATTTAAATGTTTGCAATTAGTTAAATTGCGAATTTGGGTTGAGGCATCTCAAATGCAAAAAATACTGGTCGCAAAGGGGCAGATTCTGAGAATCTGCCCCTTTGCGACTGGTATTTAGAATGATGCATGTGCCCCTAAACTCTTCGAATGTAACATTCATGTGTATAGGGTTTTTCTAAAACCATATGCATATAATTTGGTTTAGATGAATACACAATCATAATGCTACAAGACACTTGTCTGGGGGAGAGCCTTTCTGTCAATGGGATTCTTATTATTGCTGAAATGTTCCTTTCCTTCAAATTCTGGGTGCAATTGACCTTAGTATCAGTTCTGTAAGGGAAAAAATATCACTATTAAAAGCAACTTGTAATTGTATTTTAGCATCCTCTACTGCACTCTTTAACAAGCAAAGATCATACATTTTATCAATGTGTCTGAATGTATATATACCTCCTAATTATATTTTGTGTGAGGAAAAATCAGGAATTGTTGAAGTGATACTCTTGCAGCGGTGACTTTTAGACTTTGTAGCACTTAAATTCCTATAGATTATGGGGCTTATTTACAAGCCCCCTGCACCGCTGGTACGTCACTCTTTCCCATTTTAAAATTGACACACCGGAGGCGCAAGAGGCTTGTAAATGCACTGTTAGAGCAGTGTGGTTTAATCGAAGATTTTAACATCATTGACATGGGCTAAAGCGACCATTTAGCTACGCAAATGGAATTTAAGGTAAACATAATGACATTGAACTTATCTCTAATATCCATTTCTAGAATAAAGGTTTCACTCACTGTAGAGAATCTTCAAGAGTTACTTAAGATTAAAGTTAATAAGAATTTGATAGATACTAGTGGCAATGGCATTTAGTGGAGTAACTGGTTAGTAAAAAGAGTTTAGACTCTTGTAAACAAATTTTGTGATTCCACTGCTGAGCCTAAAACAGGTGGCTTTTAAAAGGGGTGGTGCGACCAGGAGTGCCAAGAACAGCAAAGTATTTTTTATTTATTTATTTATTTATTTTTGGAGTTTTCTATAGCGCTGGCCAGACCCGAGGGTATGGGAGCGCTTTACAATCGAGCTGGAGGGAACGGGTGCATAACAGTATATCAAGAAAGAGAGATTCATACAAGTTCAAGGATTAACATTGTTAATTGGCGCCTGAGGGGCGAGATTGAGGTAGTGGGTTAGAGGTAGTCGTAGTTGCAGGGTGAGCTGCTGAGGTAGAGTTCGGGAATGCACGGTTGAGGTAGAGGATTTTGAGGCGTCTCTTGAAATCTTGAAAGGAAGTTGTAGTCCTGATGTCAACTGGGATGGAGTTCCAGATTTTTGGGGCGTTGCCGGCAAACGAGCGCGTTGCGGTTTTTTGTTTCTGGGTTTCATGGGGATGAGTAGTAGGGTGTTCGAGCTTCTGAGGTTTCTGGACTGGCCCGCTTTCTTGAGCTTGGAGGCTAGGTATTCCGGTTTCCCTGTGTGCAAGGCTTTGTGTGTAAGACAAGCCGTTCTGAAGCTGGCGCGCATTTCCATTGGGAGCCATTTTAAGTCTATGAGTGCTGGGGATATGTGGTCAAATTTCTTTGCCCCTGAGACCATTCTGGTGGCTGCATTGAGGGTGGTTTTCATTGGCGCTAGGTGTGATAGTGCTGTGCCTGATAAGGTTGCGACCCCATAGTCCAGTCTGGATAGCACCAAAGATTGGGTGGCTATTTGTAGATCCCTCTGCGGGATGTGAGGTTTGATTTTGTTGAGGAGTTTCAGATTGAGGAAGGCACTCTTTGCGGAGTTCTTGATGTGGTTCGTCATTGAAAGTTTGTGGTCAATGGTGATTCCGAGAGACTTTACTGAGTTAGTCAGAGTGAGATTCCCACTGAGAGCGTCAATAGCTTTCATCTATTGTGTGATTTGGGGGTTGTCGTCCTTGTTGGAGATGAGGAGGAGTTCTGTTTTTCCTTGATTGAGTTTGAGATGGTTTTTCCCCAGCCAGGCTTGGATTTCTTTGAGCGTGTTATTGAGCTTTAGAATGTCGTTGAAGGAGGTGGTTTCTATGTAGATCTGTGTGTCATCTGCATAAAGACGGAAGGGGATGTTTGCTTTCTTCAGTATGATGGTGAGGGGTACCATGTATATGTTGAACAGTTGCGGGGAGGGAACGGATCCTTGGGGAACCCCTCTGGTCACGGGGAGGGGGTCGGATGTGAAGGATTTTATTTTGACTCTTTGGAAGCGGTTCTGAAGGAAGGAGTCAAACCATTGCAGGGCCACATCATTTGCACCTACTCTTTCCTTGAGGGACTTGATGAGGAGCTTGTGGTCAACCGTGTCGAATGCTGCTGACAGTTCAAGGAGAATGAGTAGGCAGCACTGGTCCGCGTCAAGGGAATTGCGTATGACGTCTACTATGTTCAGGATTGCGGTTTCAGTACTATATCCTTTTCTGAAGCCTGATTGATTATGGTCAAGGAGGTTGATGTTATCAAGCTGGTTGTTGAGTTGGCGTAGTACACATTTTTCTAGGAATTTGGCTAGAAAAGGCAGACTTGAGACTGGTCTGAAGTTGTTGAGGTCGTTGGGGTCTAAGCCTGGTTTCTTCAGGAGGGGAGTCACCTGGCCGACTTTGAGGCAGTCCGGGATGGTGCCAGTCTTTAGGGAGCTGTTGAAGATTTCACACCAGAGTGGCGCGAGAGTGCGTTTGAGGTCTTTGGCCATTTGGGAGGGGATGGGATCGAGGTTGTGGGAGGAGGGTTTGGAGGATGAGATTAGATTGAGGATCTCGGCTTCATGGACAAGGTCGAAGGAGGACCAGGCGTTAGCGGTGGGGTCTGTGGAGGTGGTTTCTGTAGCTGTTGGAACGATGCTGGTAGACAAGGGAGGGCTGGTGTCTAGGGATAGTTCGATCCTGGCTATTTTATCGTTGAAGAAGGTGGCAAAGTTGTCACATAGAGTTTTGGAGGGCTGTATAAGGGCAATGGTTGGCTTGGATGTTTGTTTTTTGATGATGTCGAAGAGTTCTCTGGGTCTATTTTTAGCCTTGTCCAGCGCATTGCAGAAGAAGTTGGTTTTTTCGCTGTTGATACTGTTTTTGTACCTTCTTCGAACTTCCCTAAGTTCCCTGCGATGGATGGGGGAGGGGTTCTTTCTCCAGTGTCGCTCTGTGGCTCTGAGCAGCCTCCTCTCCTTGTTGATGTCCTTGTTAAACCAGGTTCTTGATGGTATGTTCCTTTGTTTTTTTTGTTTAAGGGGTTCCAGTTGGTTTAGGATGTTGGACGTGGTCGTGTTGTAGTGTGAGGTGAGTTCGGTAGCTGATAGTCCTTCTGTGGAGATTGGTAGGGAGGAGGCTATTCTTTATTCTAGATCCGAAGTGTTAATTTGTGATAGGTTTCTGGACCATGTGGGGGGGGGTTGCGGTGGGGGGACGAGACTGGATCCCTTGGGAAAGTTGAAATAGGATTAGGTGGTGGTCCGACCAATCTACCGGGAGGATGTGATCGATGGAGATTGCATCATGGCGGGCGATGATGGCGTCTAGGATCGCCCCTTTGTAGTGGGTCTCTTCTGTGCAGTGTTGGGAGAGGTTGTTGGAGTGCAGAAGATCGTTTAGGGATTTAATAGTGGCATTGTTCTCATTGTTCCAGTGTAGATTAAGATCCCCCAGAATGAGGGTGTTGGACTCTTTGAGAGAGCAGTTGGTGATCAGGTTTGAAAGTTGCTCCGTGAATGAGGCGTTGTTATCTGGGGGATGATATAGTAGGTGGCATTGCGTCAAATGGTTGTCGCTGGTTTTGATGTTAGTTGTAAGGCATTCAAAGGAGTTGTAGTCAAAAGCGGTAGTTTCAGCCACCGAGAGGTCGTTCTTGTGGATGATTGCCACGCCTCCGCCTTTTTTTACGGTTCTTTCTATCTTTGTTGATGATGGAGTAGCCTGGTGGGACAAGCATATCTAGAGTAGGTGGTGAAGAATCATTGAGCCATGTCTCCGTGATGAATGCTATGTCTGTGTTGTGGTTGAGGATGGTCTCTGCTAGCTCTGTGGAGTGTTTGGCGGCCGATCTGCAGTTTATGAGCAGGCAGTTGGTCCCGGGGGGTCTTTTTTTGTAGGTTCGGTGGGAATGGTGATGAGGGAGATCGGGGGTCTAGGAGGTCTGCGTGGGGGATTCTCGTTTCTAAGACTGGTAATTACCTGAATAGAGGACTGGGTGGGGAAGGTAGTGAGGCTGGTGTATGAGGCAGCCATTCGGAGCGCCTCTTCCCAGGTCATGGCTTTCTCCGCTCTGTTTGATCTCCAGGCCACGGGCGGGGTGGGGGGTTGTGTGTTGGAATGGAGAGGTGGGTTAATTTGGTTGGGGGTATAGGTGTGGGGGGGTATCGGTGGGGGGGGGGGTGGGGGCAGGTTCTTGGGGTTTGGGTTGTGTCCAGTGGAGAGGTTGGTGAGGATAAGGTTTAGGCCTTGTATTATGATGTCTATTTGGTTTTCGATGCGGGTGAGGCGGCAGAGTGGGCCCTCTTGTTGCGTTTGGGGGATGTTTTGGTTGTGTTGTGTTTTTGGGTTGATCCGGTGTCTGATAGGGCTTGGGGGATTGCTTGGGTCGTGGTTTGGGGAGGTGGAGAGTGGAGTTTAGGGGGTGGAGGGCGATTTATCTTGAGAGCGAGTAGGGGTTGGGTGTGGGAGGGCTTGGTGGTAGCTGTCTTTTTTTCACCGCTGAGTCTTGTGGGGGGGTGGACTGCCTCTGGAGTGCTTCAGGAGTGTGGACTGTGGAGGTGGATGATGTTGTGGCCTTGCTTATTAGGGGCTTGTGGAGGGATGAGGGATGTATAGGGGAGACTGTATTCCTTGTGGGTGGTGTAGGGGTGTTGAACATCGTATAGGGGAGGTGGTCTTGGAAGGCGTCCGGTGTGACAGAGTTTGCTAGTAGGGAGGGGAAAAAGCGGTCAAAGGCCTCCAGATTGGCGTTGTTGGCTTGAATCAGGACTGTGCCATTGGAGTAAATGGTTACAGAGGTGATCCCGTGATTGGGTGAGAGGTTCGGGGTGTAGAAGGAGAGCTTAAAGCTATAGATCGTCTTGGTAGTTTTGGTTATTAGGCGGTTTTCTCTCAGGTTTGAGATCCAGTAGCCTGGTCTGACTGTGTGGAAGATGAGGTCCATTTTTAATTGGCCTTTTGAGGGGCAGTGGTATACATCTACAAAGAGGGATTCGGGGAATTGCCTGATGAGTTTGTGTTTAAGGGATTTTCTTGCATTGTGCAAGAGATTTGCTGGGGGGGTGATGGAAAAGGAGTTGGGTCCATGGCGTTTTATGAGGGGGGATGATAGGGGTTGGAGTTGATAGTCATGGTGAGAGGCGGTGTGGGGGGCGTTTGGCTGGGGAGGCCACTAGTCTCTCGGTAGGGAGATAGGTTGTCTGTAGTCAGAGTGTGTGTTAGTGGCTGGGGGGATGGGAGGGGGAAGTGAACTAGGGGCCAGAGGGTGCGGAAGGGAACTAGGGGCCAGAGGGTGCGGTGACTTAGTAAGGGGGAAATGATAGGGAGCAATCGGGGCTTGTGAGCTCGCTTAGAGAGAGGTAGCGGTCGATCGTTCTCCAAAAATTAATGCTTCTTGCGATTCTGAGCGTCTGGGGTTGGGGCAAGTCTCTAGGAAATGGTCTTACCTGTGGCTTTTGACGTTGAATGGCCTCATCTGGGACCTGTGGAGCAGCTATTGGTAAGGTCACATTGGGTCTTTCGCCAATCGGGAAGCTTCTTATACTCCTGTATGTCTAGATATGGTGCAGGTCCCTCGCTAAGCCGGATTGTTGCAAGAAAGGTGACTCATGCACGGCGCCTTCATGGGCGCATGCAGGGGGAGTGGGGTTGCTTCTTTTTAAGGTTTTCATATGGTTCTTACCCCTTTTACTGTTTCATATTGGAGAGAGTTTACTTGGCATTACCGAGACAAATTCCTAATGTTGATCGCAATCTTGGGGTCACACAGGGAGGAGATCGGCTGGGGCCTCATCCCAACGGCTTCCTCAGTCTACAGACTGTGACCAAAGGTAAAGAGTTCGCTTAATTATTCCTTTTTTTTGGTCCCGTGGGGGGAGGACATAAGCTTTAATCCCTTCTATCTTTGGGGAAAATCGGGCTTGCGTGTAGGTTTCCAGTGCGATGTCCCGACTTAGGCGCCATCTTGGGGGCAGGCAGGATGGTGCTCGTCCGGTTCCGCATTGGTTCAGCTTCTTCTTCCCTAATCTGATCTTCAATGAGCTCTTGCTGCTGAGTGGAGGCTTTTGCCCCTTTGTTGCGTCGTGGTGGAGAGTGTAGTGTAGTTCCTATTTTCCCAATAGGCCCTGCGCATTGGAATAACATAAACAGTAGTATCGACGTAGAAGTGCGGATCTTCCAGGCCTCCACTGACTATGTTAAACTTAATTGGGGTTGTTACCAACTAGCTCACAGGTCACTGGAAACTTTCTTGACTGAAATAGGAAGTGATCAGCTTCCCTGGCACAGCCAAGAAGGGATTCAGTTTTCCAACAACCGTGCAACATGACAACTTTGCTCCTCAGATCAAGAGTCAATCTCTAGGGTCGTGTGAAACAATAGACAGTTATTTTACTCAGTCAGTGGTTGTGCAGTTTACTTTCACAATATGTAGAGAATAGCGAGACGGGCGTTTTCAATAAAGGGTAACATTTATTGAACAGTCTTTCTTCTCGTACAAGAGAAATGAATTGCCACAATTCCAAGACTTGTTATTATAAAAAGTATGTACAGTAAGATAAGTATTGCGAAATAATACTGTAAAAGCATTGATATGGTTTCTTAGCTATACAATGGTTTAAAATGAATAAAACATATATACATTTATATATACATTAGGCTAAAATACTCAACTGGTGCTTCTAACTACGCCTACCCCAGTGTACCTGAACTAAGCCTCATAATTGGGAGGGGAGTAAGTAAGTAGCTTTAAGTTAAGTTGGTTTTGCCAAGGTTTGCTTCAAGATTTCTCTCTAAGGGTTTAGTCAACACCATACCTCTGGAATAGAATGATGGAGGTCTGGTATATCCTTCAGGGGGTCGATATCCCAGTCACCCGCAAGGGTAGGCCGGAAACGCCGGAGCTGGATTTCTCTGCAGGAGAAAGACAGCGTCTCTCTCAGCGCGTCGAGGAGGAGGAGGAGGGGCAGCGTCCGTGGGCAGCTTGCATCTGCTGGGCTCTTGCAGGGGGACGGCTGTTCAGCTCCTAAGTTCACCAGACTATCGTTCGCTAGTTAGCAGTGATAGCAGTAGCGATAGCAGCTATGGTATCATCAGCATGACAGCTTCTTCAGCAGCAGCGAGATAGCTAGCAGCATCAGCTTCAGCGAAACAGCAACGAGACAGCAGCATTTGCTTAAGGCAACATTGGTAATATTTATACCTGAAAGGTGCCTTGTTTGACGTAAGTTTTTGAACATAAGACGTCAATAAAGATGTCACTAGGAAGTGATCGTCTATCAGTGCTCATTAGAGTTCTATTACTAATCAAAACATAGAAAGCGGGGATTTCCAGGTTGCTGAGTTTTTATCTTGTTGAAGAGTGTTAATCTAGGAATCTCAGATAGTAACTTCTGCTATGTCATTGCACTAATTGGTTGCAAAGGAAGTGGCAGAGAAAGCGATTCTGAAATGTGGCTCTGTTCGTGTGAGGCCAGAGACGAGTTTCTGAATATTGCACGTGAACGGTTATGCCAATACAGGGAATAAATGGATTTATAGCTGAATAGGGGCATAAGGTCACAGTATCGATCAGGGTCCTAGATTAGAATGCGACACCCACTCCACGAATTCATGTCCATCAAATTACTAAAACTAGAGCAATAAGATGCATGTGTAACATTGCCCACCCCAAAATACATATATGCATTTGAAATAGGCGTATTTGTAATACGTGAAAATTTAGGTACTGTACGTTTATGAAGCATAGAAATCATTCAAAAATTATAGCAAATTACACATGAAATATCTCTGAAACAGAAGAAGGGCGAGATAATTTCATCACATATAAATGCATTGCAGTAAAATGTGCTAGAGGCTGGTGTAAAGTTATTATGTCTCTAGATGTATATAGAAATAGAAGTTGAAGCTTCTGTTCTCTATGAATAGTTTTACTTTAAGCAAAGAACTTTTCGTGCCAAAAAAGGGTGAATATTAAAAAGTGTTCAATTCAAAAGAATCATTGCTTGAACGGGGAAATTAGAGTTCCAACGCTTTTAGCAGTTTTTGTTGTTCAAAACTGAAGGCCGAATTCAGAGTTCATGGGAATCCTGCTGACTACAGTGGTGCAACTGGGGTGGAGGTCTGCCTCAGTGCCACTTTTTGGGGGGCGGCAGGTGAGATGAGCAAGTACAAGGTAAGTGGTTCTCTTTTAAAAAAAAATTATTTCACCTCGCTGTCATCAGTCGACTTCCCCACCACGCCCCCCTCCTTATCCACACCGGCCATCAATGGGCGGCAAACTCATGGACCGCTCCAGGCAGCAAAAGCTCTAGCAACGCCACTGGATGACTAGCTACCTGGCAGAATGCATCTTCATGTAACTGTGCAAGAGGAATGCTTAACAGTACACCCTATTCTTGCTGGGGGCCACATTAATCATTTATTTGACCATTTCGCTTCAATCTTTTAAAAATGAATTTCCTTTGGACTTTAAGAAGACAGACTCTGCCCTTTAACAGCAACACCATATGTGTATGCTTGCAGTGTAAAGGAAGTGGCCAAGAATCGTGAAATATCTCTTCGTACAATCTCTGGATAGTACAGTGACTGGCAGGTACATCTCACACAAGCAAACCACAACAACAGTATTCCCCAGAAAGAAGATTAAAAAGCAGCAACTGACTTGCCTCAATGGAGAGGTAATAAAGTGGAAAAATAGCTGTTCTTACCTAGGGGTGACAGTCCACTCTAAATTCAGTTAAAATGTAAAAAACAATGTAAATTGATACTTGTATAGCGCACTACTCACCCGCATGGGTCTCAAGGCGCTTGTACGAATACCGCTGTGGAACCCATCCTGGCTTTCCCTGTGAGGCGTCCACTCCTGGGCACCCCCAGGGTGGAGGCCAGGCATCCTTAGCGTTGTGGGGGCCGTTGTGGAGATTAAGCAAGCTATTGACCAGAGTTGCAGAGTGGGACTCCATGATAGGAATAGACACCGAGGTGAGAATTATCAGGTCCATGGAATTTTGAGCCCAAGAACCGCAGGTCCATACTTGTGAAGGGTAAGGTGGGTGTAATCAACACAATTATCGAACCTTCAACGGCATATGCTTCACTGGTGTGGATCGGTTGCCAGGAGAAGTATCAGAAAACTCTGCAAAAACTAAAAAACAACTAAGTATGGATAGTAGCAGGTACTCGCTGCTTCACAATAACCACAGATCTCCACATAGAACTAAGTGTTGAGATGTTGAACGACCATCTTTGCAAACTCAAAAAGAAATTCCAAAGATGGCTTGATCAAAAGGAAATCCTACTGATCAAGAAACTTGCTGACATTTCTACAAACTCTTTTGATAGTTACCCACTGCAAATCACAGTGCTGGCCCTGTAAACGAGCTCACCTGTAGCATTGTGTCATAGATCAATAAGATATCAGAAACAGGGACTAAATAAATCAAAGGGAGTATGGAGTTGTCAGAATTTGGGTTATTGGCCAAGAGGGTGTGAAACCTTCTAAAGCAATAACCACAATTTTTGTCAAGGTGAAACACAGAAGTCACTAAGTTAACCAGAGATCAACCTTCTGGCAGCTTGGCATAAAAGCAATCAGGCTTAACCTAGAGGAAATGTGGAAGGCATTTATGCAACATACAAAGAATAATTAAGTGAAAACACAACACAAGAAAAATCCCACACCAAGTTAGAAAACTAGAGTAAACTGTAATAAATGAAATTACGCCAAAATTAATACAATACAATCTGTACGTACTGTGTTATGAATTTCTGATGTGAGTAGAGAAAAATAGTACTTAAAAGATCAATGCCAATCGTGGGCATCTAGTAGCTCAAGACCCGAGGCAAAATCAAAGTTGACAGACAGTGATGGAGCGTAGTATGTTTACACAATGTGGATTAGGACAGGTCTCAGTTTACCTACTACTTAGAACAAATTTGAAGAAAAGGTTGCTGAGAAGGTAAAGTTCAGTGGGGCAAGGCAGACAGTGGTGTTCGAGCAAGAGGCATTGTCATCAGGGAGCCGACAGACAAAGTAATGACAAATATTTCTAAGTTCGGACTTTGCCTTTTTTTTTGGAAGTCGGAAATCTTCAGTGGGTTGAATCTGCAGGCTGTAGTCAGTGAAGGCTCCACAAGGCCAGATACCCTTTCTGAGAGGAGCCCCTGAACAGGATTTTCTCCTGCGTAGAAGAATGTAGCGGAAGCTAAAGCAAAGTCAGGCCACATGGCAATACACCTTGGGCAGATCGGCAAGCAGGTAGGTCCCAGTCACCTGTTAGTTCTCAGGTCACTTTTTAGTACAACATTTTCTAAGCTTCAGTTTTTGGCTGTTTGGGCACCTTCAGCACATCTACCAAGGGTCCAGGACTAGAGGAGCACCACTTGGAGGGCAACACCCACTTCAGGCAGGGTGTAGATGCAAGTCAGGGTTGTTGGAGCAAGATGCATCACTGTAGCTCAGAACAGGAGGCCAGCCAACTAACTCTTGGGGTCACTCTGGTGGTCCTGGGTTCAAGAAGCAAGGGAGGCCTCAAGCAGCTGGATAATTAATTTTATTAATTGGTAATTAAGGTTTGTAATTGGTAATTACAATTTTTAATTAGGCAGTACATTTTTTTATTGGTAATTAATTTTTTGAAATTGGTAAATAATATTTTTTTGTTAATTAATTTTTATTAATTGGAAATTTATTTTATTAATTAGTAAATAATTTTTTATTAAAAAAACTTTTTATTCAAAAATAAATTTACTGTTTACCATTTTTAACTGTTAATCAAATTTTAATTATTAATATGATTTTCGTTTAGAAAAATATTTTAGTGTTCAATATTATTTAGTTATTTATATTTATTAATTAATATTTATTGGTATTTATTGTTAATTTATTGTTAATTAATTAATTGTAATTATGTTTTTAGTAATTATCAATGGGGATTTGCAAATGATGTAGTTATTTAAAAATAAAAATTGTAATTATTTTATTTAGAACAATTATTTATAAGTATGTTATATTTAACTTCTACACTATCCAATGCTTTCCCTACTGTTGCACTCTCTGGAGTGGGAATAGTAATTTTTACCCCTACGCTATCCAACGCTTCCCTACTGTTGAACTCTCTGGAGTGGGAATAGTAATTTTTACCCCTACGCTATCCAACGCTTTCCTTACTGTTGCACTCTCTGGAGTGGGAATAGTAATTTTTACCCCTACGCTATCCAACACTTTCCCTACTGTTGCACTCTCTGGAGTGGGAATAGTAATTTTTACCCCTATGCTATCCAACGCTTTCCCTACTGTTGCGTTCTCTGGAGTGAGAATAGTCATTTTTACCCCTACGCTATCCATCGCTTTCCCTACTGTTGCACTCTCTGGAGTGGGAATAGTATTTTTTACCCCTACGCTATCCAACGTTTTCCCTACTGTTGCACTCTTTGTAGTGGGAATAGTAATTTTTACCCCTATGCTATCCAACACTTTCCCTACTGTTGCACTCTCTGGAGTGGGAATAGTAATTTTTACCTCTATGCTATCCAACGCTTTCCTTACTGTTGCACTCTGCGGAGTGAGAATAGTAATTTTTACCCCTACGCTATCCAACGCTTTCCTTACTGTTGCACTTTTTGGAGTTGGAATAGTAATTTTTACCCCTACGCTATCCAAAGTTTTATATAATTAATTTTAAAATTATTAAAAGTATATTTAATTTTTTTAATTTATTAAACATAATTCTTTACTTTTTATTTATATTTTGTTTTATGTTTCTAAATGTATTTGCAATTCATAATATTTTTTATTAATTTATAAATTAAAATCATTATTACAACTTATTGTTAAGTGCATATATATTATATATTTTCTGTATATGTTTAATGTATTATTATTTATGTATTATTTATTAATTAAACATTATTAGATATTTTTAACTATGTTATTTTATTTATTAGTGTTATTTACTTTATTTTACGTTTATATTTTTACAGGAAAAAAAACGATATTTTTAACATCGATATTTTTAACATCTATATTTTATTTTCGATATTTTTGTACTTACCATGTTGTAGATAGGATGTCGATATTCTTGCCTTCGATATTTTTGTATCGATATTAGTGTAGGTCGATATTTTGTAGGTCGATATTTTGTCAGTGATCCATACACATCAGTATACCCGGTACCAAGTTTAAAGAGCCCTGGCACCACAAAATGGATGCTGCAGCAACAGACACAAGTCTGGCCTCCTGCTGCTGACCAAAACTCCGGCATGGGAGGCCTGGTCACTAGGTTTCCTGTCTCAGCGAGATCTAACCACCTCCAAGACAGGCTTTAGCGTATTGGGGCTGGGTGGATGCACTGGGGGCACATTTGGTGTCCCTATGCATAGCCCAGTTCAAACCGGTTGCAGGGGCTACCAGCCCCTGCTGTGGCCCGAAGCTATACAAAGGAAATGCGTGTTGCCACCCCTCTTTCCAAACACTCCCATAGGTGGGTCCCTAGAGTTAGTCGAACCCCTATCTTAGGTATAAGTGAGGAACCCCTGGCAACAGTGCTTTAGATGTCCCTGGACGAAACTCTGCAACTGAATCCTGGAACTTCAACGCTCTACTCAAGACTAGAGGACTGGAAAAATCTCCCTTGGGGTCAAGAAGTGACTCCCCTGCTTGGCAGGCACCAACAAAACATTTGCCGGTCTGCATCTCTGAAGCTCCCGCTGGACTCCGAAGTATTTGCAGCCCAGGAAGAGGATTTCCAGACTTCTCAGAAACCGACCTGAACCCCCAGCGAAGCTGCGACCCGCAGCCCTCATGAGTGACGTGGAATAGGAACTCCTGGACACCATGCACACTTGCAAGTGCATTGACTTCTCAATGTCTCTTAAAGTTGTGCTTTGTGCTTTGGTTTACTTATAACCCGAGCACTTTTTGCACTGAAGATTGTGGACCTTCACTACACAAGTGTTCTGTGAGCCCGCTTCTTGCATTTCCACTTGAGGCCCCCTTCTCAATCCCTGGTCTGTTGACTGGTTAGTCCCTACGAAGGCAACTCTGATTTTCCTTAGGCTTCCTTGGTTGCTCCAGATGTGCCCTGACTCCCCACCATGTGGTGAGTCCCTCGGACCTCGCTAGTCCACACCGAAGTATTTCTTTACTTTCTGTGTGGGTTGCTGTTGCCAAGGCTTGTTGTCCACTAATCTTTTCTAGTGGACAGCATATACCAGGCCAATTTCTCACATTGGTGGCAGCGGTGGGATTGAAATCAACAAAGAAACCTGACACAAAAAAAGACACCTATGCGCCCGGCTTCCCTGGGTGAGGTAACTCGAGTACTCTGGTGCTAGTGGACAGCATATACCAGGCCAACTTCTCACATTGGTGGCAGCTGTGGGATTGAAATCAACGACGAAACCTGACACGAAAAGACACCTATGCACCCGGCTTCCCTGGGTGAGGTAACTCGAGTACTCTGGTGCTAGTGGACTGCATATACCAGGCCAACTTCTCACATTGGTGGCAGCGGTGGGATTGAAATCGACGACGAAACCCAACATGAAAAGACTCCTATGCAACCGGCTTCCCTGGGTGAGGTAGCTCAAGTACTTTGGTGCTCCCGTGGGTGTTGACTCTGAAACTCCTAGTTCAAAAGGGGTTTACTCCAAGTCCTCTTCTAAGTGTCCTTAATCTGTAATTTTTCAACCGCGACTTTCCCTATAGACGTTAATGGTGATTCGCGGCTGTGTTTAGACACTGCATGCATCCCCCGTGGGTCCCCTGTATCACTACCTTGGGTGGTTCCTGGTGGCCCCAGCGGTTCTAAAGGCTCTAGGCCTTGTATCTACATCAGTTGTGGTTCTTATACCACTTTTTTTAAATATGGTTTGGTACGCCCCTAGGGCTCAACGTATATTGTGCTACTTTATGTGTGCTAAATAAGTTTACTGAATGTACTTTTGCCTCGGTATGCAACGATCTACAACGAAGTTTTTACAACGCACTACCATTACAATGCAGGCATTACCACGCATACCATTACAACGCATTGCGCTGGGGGGCGCTCTAGGATAGGGAATAAGTTTAATTTTCTATCCAACACCTTCCCTAGTGTCCATGGGGACTGGAGTTGGAATAGAAAATTATACTTACCACTATCCAGCACCTCAAAGCGCTATGCGTTGTAACGGTATTCGTTGTAAATACCGCGTTGTAAAGGTATGCGTGGTAAAAGTATGCGTTGTAACGTCATACATCCTTTTGCCTCTAGCCCCATAAAGAGTCTAGAGGGATGTGTTTAGAATAAATACATATATTTTATATATATACCTGGTGTGGTTCTCCTTTCGTTTGGTCATTCATGAGATTAAAGACTGGTAAAACAAGCTGCTTTACATTCCTCCAAGACTTAGCCTGAAGTCTGTTCTCCATAGCTGCCACTAGGATAGCTTCTATATAGGTTGTCTTTAAATCTACAATCAATAAGGGTTGTTTGGACTGGTACAAGGTGCCCACTAGAATAGTGGACAGCATATACCAGGCCAACTCTCACATTGGTGTGCAGTATGTGGGATTCCAGCTTGCCTTTTTTTATCAGATAATCTCAAGTGATTGATCATTTGAAAACCACTAAAGGTACCAGAGGTACATATAATGCAAGCTTAAATACAGTAAGTTCTGCTGAGCAGAGTCGGTGGTTGTTCTTTCCGGGTGCTGGCGGTGAAGCTGTGGAACTCTCTTCCCCCTCACACTCGGGCCTTTGAAGACCTCTTGCTGTTCAGGCGCGCCATCAAGACTTTTCTATTTGCCTAGCCTGTATTATTCTGCTTCGCTGTTGTTCCATTTTTTGGCTTTTTAACTGAGTTGTGTTTTGTGTACCTTGCAAAGCGCTGGGACGCCCCTTTGCTGGGGCAGCTGAGCGCGGTATAAGTGCAGATAACATAACATAACATAACAGTTGTGTGTCAAGGGCTTAAGCACACACTTTCTACAACTCAAGAGAGTTTAGTAGGTAAACAACTAGAGTAGGTAGTGCATAGCTCACACCTCATTAGTTATGTCTTCAGTGCCAGGAACCAGTCTGTCACTGCCAGATCTCAGTATATTACAGACATCCAAGTATGACACATTCCATTTTTTAGAATTAAGGGCTCTGTGTACTATGAGGAAACTGAAGCCAGGCAAAAATGCCACCACCCAACACCTCAGAGAAGTGTTATTGCTGGATGACCATAGGAGGGCTACAGAGCCTGAAAGGGTATGCCAGGGGGTGGAAGCAACATAGGGAGAAGAGGCCAGTGGTACATACCTCTAGGACTCAGACCCTGAAGTTGACCAGGAAGATGACAAGGACCTAGACCTGGACCAACCAGCTCCACCTGGAGATAAAGAAGGCCAAAGTTGCCCTGTCGTTGTCCCACCAGGAAGATTTGGGGGTGCCTAGAAGGCCAAAATCTCTTTCAGTGGAATCTAACCATTCTGACAAATCTGTAGGGACCTCTGTCTCTTTTCATAGGAGCGACACCTCCCAGGAGAAGAGAGAGAACCAGCTGAGGTTTCAAGAAGCCCAACTGGAGATAAGGAAACAAAGAGTAGCCTTCAAAAGGGAGTCCCTAGAGCTTGAAATCGCAAGCAAAAAGATGGGACTAGATAATAACTGTTAGAATCAGCGGTTGCATCAGCACCTGGTAGAATCTGAACTGACCTCTCCCCAAGAATTGGGAAAGAAGGCAGACAAATGAGTCAGAACCACGGTGAAGCAGAAGGTACAGAACCAAGGTGATGACCAGAAGAAGCAAGATATTAATAAGAGTGGGGAGAAGGGTAAAGGCCAGAAGCCTTCACAAGGCCCCAAAAAATCTTCTAACTGTGGGGATTCCCAATCTTCCAAAAAGAAAGGCCAAAATAAACCATGGTGTAAAATCTGTAAGCAGAACAGCCATTGGAATAGTGATTGCACTAGAAGTAAAGATTCAACTCCAGCCATCATTGCCCCTAAGGCAACTGTTCCTCCTAGTTCAGCTCCAGATGGGGGTACTCAGCAAAATGGTGTAGTAGGGTTAACCCTGGATACTGAGATGGACTCTGGCCTAGTCAGAGTACCAACTCAGGCTGTCCTGATCTGTGATGGATGTATGGATATGTCCTCCTCTGTGAGTCCCAGTAACTTGGGCAAGTACCGACAGCAGTGTTTGATCAATGGAAAAGAGGCGTTGGCCTACAGGGACACTCGGGCAAGTGTCACTTTGGTGACACAATACCTTGTAGACCCTGGACAAATCCATGCCCTGGCAGTTGTTAATTTGTCCTGGGGAGGGGTAACTGGCCTTAAGAAAGATGTGGTAAGTGCAGACCTCCCTGTAGAATGCTTGCTTGGCAATCATTTAGAGACTCCAGCCTAGTATGAAGTGGAGTTAAGGACCCATGCAGAAATGTTAGAAATCTCTGCACATGTGTTTGCTGTGACTAGGTCACAGGCCAAAATGTCTAAAATTGAACAGGCCCTTGATTCTGGAATAATGGACCAGGTGCCTTCCAAGATAAGGAGCAGTAGGGTTAAGGACGTGTGTTGCCCCCTGACTCAGAGTGATGATCAGTCTCTTGAGGGAGATGATTGTGCTCCTGAAGAAGGAACTATCCCAGAGGAGCTTGAGCCTGATCAGGTTGAGTTCTTGGGGACAGGGGGCCCTTCCAGCTGCCCTTCTCTTGAACCCCTCAGACAGCAAGCTGCTGTTGAGACTGCTGGAAATGCTAGTGCCACCCATAAGGTTTATTGGGATAATGGACTCATATTCAGAGAGTAGAGACCCCAAGCCTGGTGCAGCCAGGAGGTTGGTTATACATTTGAAATTCAGGGGCTTCCTATTGACACTAGCCCATGATATTCCTTTAGCAGGACACCTGGGCCAAAACAAGACTTGGGACAGAATTGTCCCTCACTTTCATTGGCCCCACATGTCTAAAGACACAAAGGAGTGTTTTCGCTCCTGTGTTACCTGTCAAGCCAGTGGTAAGGCAGGTGGCACCACAAAGGCCCCCCAGATACCACTACTTGTGGTGGGGGTTCCCTTTGAGAGAGTGGGGATTGACAATGTTGGACCAATGGGTCCTCAGACAGCATCTGGGCACAGGTTTATCCTAGTGGTGGTGGACCATGCCACTAGGTAACCAGAGGCAATTCCCCTTAGGACCACAACAGCACCTGTGGTGGCAGGAGCCCTCTTGGGATGGTTCTCAAGAGTGGGTTTCCCTAAGGAGGTAGTATCTGACAGAGGTGCAAACTTTACGTCTAGATACTTGATTGCAATGTGGAAGGAGTGTGGAGTGAATTACAAATTCATCACACCCTATCACACACAATGCAATAGTTTAGTTGAAATATTCAACAAAACCTTAAAGGGTATGATCAAAGGTCTCCCAGAAAAGCTTAGGCGGAGATGGGACATACTACTGCCCTGCCTTTTAGTTGCATACAGGGACGTTCCTCAGAAGGGGGTTGGCTACTACCCTTTGAACTTCTGTTTGGGCATCCTGTAAGAGGACCATTGTGTCTGGTGAAGGAGGGATGGGAGTTACCTCTAAACAGGACACTGTGGACTATGTACTTGGTCTCCGCTCCAGGATGGCTGAGTATTTGAAAAAGGCAACTAAAAATCTTGAGGCTAGCCAGGAATTACAGAAAGGCTGGCATTACCAAAAGGCTGCACTGACTGTTTACCAGCCAGGACAGAAAGTGTGGGTGTTCAGAGACTGTGGCCCCAGCAGCCCTCTAAGACAAGTGGAGTGGGCCCCACACTATTGTTGAACAGAAGGGGGAGGTTACCTATCTGGTAGACCTAGGACCTCCCAGGAGCCCCCACAAGGTGCTTCATGTCAACAGACTGAAACCATATGTTGACAGGGCAGACATGGGCCTGCTCATGGCTACTGATGAGGGACAGGAGGAGGAGAGTGACCCTCTACCTGACCTGCTCTCACAGAACCCTGATGATGGTTCAGTGGATGGTGTCGCCTCACTGACCAGCAGCAAACGGATTGCAGACAAGTGCTCAATCAGTTCTGACATATGTTCTCTCTGACTCCTAGTCAGACCACCTGGTGCTCTCATTAAGTGAACAGTAGGGACCGTCTGCCTGTTAAAAGTAAGATTTACAGGCAACCTGATCTTGTCAGGGACTGTATCGGGACTGAAATCCAGAAAATGTTGGATTTTGGAGTTATTGAACCCTTAGATAGCCCTTGGGCTACTCCAGTGGTCTTGGTACCAAAACCTTACACCCAGGGTGGTAAGAGAGAGATGAGGTGTTGTGTTGACTACAGGGGTCTCAATGCAGTCACTAAGACTGATGCCCATCCAATCCCAAGAGCAGATGAGCTTATAGATACTTTGGCCTCAGCCAAGTTTCTGAGCACATTTGATCATACAGCTGGCTACTGGCATATCAGACTAGCTGATGATCCAAAGCCAAAGACAGAATTTTCAACCTCTAGTGGTCACTATCAATTTGTGGTAGTGCCCTTTGGTCTGAAGAATGCACCTGCCTCTTTTCAAAGGTTGGTGAACAAAGTCCTAATAGGCCTGGAAGACTACTGTGCAGCATATCTAGATGATATTGCTGTCTTTAGCTCCACCTGGGAGGATCACCTGATCCACTTGAGAAATGCTTTGGAGGCTCTGCAGAAGGCAGGCCTAACTATCAAGGCTACCAAGTGCCAGATGGGGCAGAGTTAGGTTGTGTACCTGGACCACCTTGTGGGTGGAGTCCAGGTTTAACCATTACGGAGCAAAATCCAGGCCATAATGGACTGGGTTGCTCCCACTACCCAGACTCAGGTCAGAGCTTTCTTGGACCTGTCTGGGTACTACAGGAGATTTGTCAAGGGGTATGGTTCCATTGTTACACCCCTGAATGACTTAACTTCAAAAAGAATGCCAAAGAAAGTTCAGTGGACAGTTAGCTGTCAAAAGGCATTTGATGACCTGAAGCAGGCAATATGAACTGCACCAGTTCTGCAAAGTCCTAACTACTCCAAAGAATCCATTGTCCAAACAGATGCATCTGAGTTGGAGGTAGGGACTGTGCGATCACAATTGAATGATGAAGGTCAGGACCAGCCAATAGCGTTTATTAGCAGAAGGCTGACCCCTAGAGAGAAACGTTGGTCAGCTATTAAGAGGGAGGCCTTTGCTGTGGTTTGGGCTCTGAAGAAGCTGAGGCCATACTTGTTTGGCACTCACTTCACTATTCAGACTGACCGTAAGCCCCTCTTATGGCTAAAACAGATGAAGGGTAAAGACCCCAAACTTTTGAGGTGGTCCATTTCCCTACAGGGGATGGACTATACAGTGGAACACAGGCCTGGGAGTAACCACGCCAATGCAGATGTACTCTCCAGGTATTTCCACTTAGAACATGAAGACTCAACTTGTCAAGTTTAGTTTAATGTCCCTGCGTTTGGGGGGGTTGTGTAGGAGGGTAGGATCTGCTTACTATGGTTACCCCCCACTTTTTGCTGGTGTTTCACTGTTTTTTTACCTGCTAACCAGGACCCCAGCCTAGCTGCTTTCTCTCTAAATTGATTGCATGTACATTAGGTACACTCCAGATTGGTTACTGGGTTACCCTTGTGAGTCCCTAGTATATGGTACCTTAGGTACTATGGGCATAGGTACCCCAGAGGCCTACCAGGGGCTGAAGCATGTATTATGCCACCCCTGGGAAGCCTTCCAAAATGGCATCACAGGTCTGCTACTGCAGCCTGGGTAAAGAGGTGCATGCACCCCTTACTAAGATATAGGTTACCTATATCTACCTTTAATCACTGACACATATAAACCTATAAATCACTCCTATGGCAGGCCTTATCAATCCTGAAGGCAGAGTGCTTGGTTTTGTGTGAGAGGGTGCCCATGCATGAGCAGGACCCCTCTGCAACTTTCGGAATCAAGTCTCTGTAGCTGTTCTGTGATGCAGCCAGACCATATACTCTTAGGTGCATTATAACCTCATGGTAAATGCTAACTATGGAATGGCTGCATGGAAACATGTCGTGTTTGGTGTTAAACACTTTGGAATCCTACCCCCCGCCAGTTCTGGCGGCGGGGGTAGAATTCCACCCTTCTAAATGGAGAAGACATGTACACACTAACCTAACCGGTAATAGTTTAAAAGAGCCCCAGCATCACAAAATGGATGCTGCAGCCACAGACACAAGTCTGACATCCTGCTGCTGGGCGAAACTCTGGCAGGGGAGGCCTGGACAATAGGTTTCCTGTCACAGGGAGGTGTAACCACCTCCAGGCAGGCTTTAGTGTATTGGGGCTGGGTGGGTGCAAAATTAACAAAAAGAGGAGGGAGGGTTCACAGGTGGATTCATACCCCCGGTCAATAGTTTATAAACAAACAGAATCCACTGTAGAAAGCGTTTCCCTAACTATGGTTGGGAACACCCTATGTTTTAAAATACCCCTCACACACCAAAAGGACCCTTGGTGTCATGCTTCATCATTGGGGTCTTCGCACCCCTCTACGGGATGCGGCGTGCTACGACCTGCGGCTACGCGGGAGAACTTAATCACGACTATGTGTGGTGTGTGTGAAGGTATCTTAAGTGAGTGGTGAGGTTAAAGACGGCGAGTGAAGTTTAAAAAGCGCCTGGCTCGTGGGGTAATGGAAAAATTGTAATCTGCCCGCGAACTGGCAATATTAAAAACGTGCAGAAACGGAGGTTTTAAGTGCAAGGCTATGTGCACTACCTTCTTTGTGTGTGTGTCGACATGTTTCGGAGACTGGGCTCCTTCTTCAGGACAGGGTACACAAATCCCAACCTTACTCACGTGTTTCTAAATAAAACATAAAGTCTTACAAAAGTGAAATATATGTGCTCTCAGCGGAGCCGCGTATGGGGCTGTGAGGCAGCAGTGTCTCCTAGACCTTCGTAACGAATCAGTACGTTGATCCCCTACGTTCAACAGGCTCATGAGGCATTGGAAGAGAACTATAACAGTCGAATTTAGCGACTCGAAATCAACTAGTAAGTATATAAACATGTCCTGCACATATATTTCACTTTTGTAAGACTTTATGTTTTATGTAGAAACATGTGAGTAAGGTGGGGATTTGTGTGCCCAGTGTCATTTGGAGTCATGAATCGCCCTACTTTCTTTGAACATTTCTCCAAAAATGTTTAGTCAAAACGTCCGTCATTAAACAGCTGCCCAAGAGAAGAAGTGGGCATAGGGCGTATTCGCATTGTCATAGTAGATCCTCTATTGGGTAGTCGGGGAGATAGAAAATCGGGTTGCTGGAAATATTTCACCATACCAATCAAGGTGTACCACCCCACACAACTATTCACCGGTGTCAGGGGAAGTGCCAGGAATCTATCTTTTTTATAAGCAGCAGAAGGTAACAACCCACAAACCCAACAATCGGTCACATTATATACTGCATGAGCATGATGTAGAGTCTTAATAAAAACATTATCTCTATAACCTTTTCATAAGCATTGGTCACCATAATTGACAGTAATCATATTATGTTCAGGGGTGGCAGTGGGTGTTGGAGCAAACGTATGTACGGGGTAAGCTTTATCCAAAAAGAACAATATTCCAAGAATTACTATAAACACAATGATCAGTATTATGATGACCACGATCCTTCCTTTATGTGGTAAAGCTAACCATGGGGAATCGGGCTCTGGTCTGCGGGGAGCTGCGAAAGGCTGCTCCTCGTCAGGTACAGGACGTCCAAAAGGGTACATTTTCCCTAACTAAGATTAAAAAAAAACTAAAAAAACCCTAAACTGCAAAAAAATATAAAACAGTTCCAGTCACTCCGAAACCGGCCAGAGGGGTTCTTCAACCCTTAGAAAGGGATCTTCGTCCCTGTGTCCGTTAAAGCCTCACAGGTAGACTTCTATTTTTCAGTCCCTAATCCCTCGATGGAGTCGCACAGCTGCAGCAACTCAGGAGCACTAATCTGGGCCCAGACACAGCTCTAATGTCTCGTTAAACAAAGTCTTAGGCCAAGCACCAGGGCTCTTACCAGCAGTCCATCCCTATCTAAGCTACTCTGTAAGACATTGTCCACACCTCTTCCCTCTCTAAGCCCTTCTTCCAGTGCTCAGTTCTTCATACTTTTCTCTTTTCTAGGTCGCAGATTATAACGAGTGCTCCCTCGCACTTCAGGATCTGTGAACAGAATGGGGAGGTCTCTGACAATAACTGTATCCTCTGATACCTGCTCTCTGTGATCAGGGGAAACCTTGGAGCTCGCAATCGGATTTTTCCTCCTCTTTTCCGTACTCAGCTCCTCACCCCTCAGTAAAGCATAGGAGAAGGGAGTGTATCTTGGTATTGTTTCACACTCTTGATCAGCAACGCCGCCTCTCACCCATTCATCATACGGCAATGGCAGTGGAACCTTTTTAACATGAGATGCATGCATCCACGCCTTCCGACCCTCTACTCAAAGTGCGGTGTGGGTGGTCAGGAGCACCTGTCTCGGCTCCGACCACCTTGGTTCCAGGCAAGACTTCTGTTGATATTTCTTCACCACAACCCAGTCCTCAGGTTGTATGGCATGTCCGGGCCCCTCCGGCAACGGCTTCAGGGTGTCTGCTACCTGCTGATGAATAGAACAAAGATCTTTAGTTAACGCATACAAGTAGTCTATCAACAGAGGATTTTCAATTTCTGAAAAACATTTTGGTCTCGGTACCCCCCACACATTAGCAGGGCGGCCAAAAACCACCTCGTGTGGAGAGACGCCTGTTTTGGAATTAACTGTTACTCTAGTGGACAGTAAAGCTAAGGGAAGTGCGTCTGGCCAGCGGAGTCCTGTACTCTCTTGTATTTTGGCCATTTTCAACTTGAGTGTGCCATTGTGCCATTGAACCTTCCCACAAGACCTGCAGCTTGGGGGTGTTGGGCTGCATGAAACTTTTGGAAAATCTGCAGACCCTTACATATCAGCATTGAAGGATGTGCCATTATCACTCCAGATCACTCGGGGCAGGCCGTACCTAGAGAAATACTCCTTTATCAACATCTTTGCTGTGGAAATGGCCGTGCAGTCTTTAGTTGGAAAAGCCTCCACCCACCTGCTAAAAGAGCATACAACCACTAAGACATACTTGAGATTATTAATCCTTTCCATTTCAATATAGTCCATCTGAATCACTTCAAAAGGGAAGGAAGGGGGTGCGAAATTGCCCACTGGGACGGGTGTTCCTTTTCCAGGATTATGTCTTAAACATACCATGCACTGTCGTACTAAATGTGTAGCCACCTTGGAGATATTTTTATTGCTCCACACTGGGTCCAGTAATTTGCATATCCCTTTTGCACTAATATGGGCTGGCCCATGAGCCATTGTCACCACTGGGAGGACATATGCGTCTGGAAGCAACCATCGTCTTTTGTCTTATACATCCGTCCAACATTCATCCAAACAACAAAGCGGTGGTGGATGACGTAGGATGGGGTAACGCATTTGCAGACCAGACAGATAAAGCGCACGGCCGGGGGTAGCCGTGCGCTTTATAAGCTTCTCAAATAAATAAATAAATCCGAGTCCAACCGCCCCCCACCATCCTTCCATGTCCTCAACTCATTCTCAGTCGCTTTTTCTTGTATGTTCCTCACACTCTGCACAGTGTCCGCGAACATGTTAACATCTGGTACCCACCTAGCCGGGCCTGCCATAAGCATCAGTGGTATTTTCGTCCTAGCTGTCTCTTTAGCTGTCTGGTCTGCAAATGCGTTACCCCATCCTACGTCATCCACCACCGCTTTGTGTGCACTACACTTTATCACAGCTAATCGTCTGGGAAGTGTCAATGCTGTGAGTAGTCGTAATATCAATGGGCCATTCTGTATTTTCTGTCCATGTGATGTCAGAAACCCCCGTTCCGCCCACAGTCGCCCATAAATATGAGCCACGCCGAAGGCGTATTGGCTGTCAGTATAAATATTCACATCCAATTCTTCACTCAGCTCACTCGCTCGCATCAAAGCTATTATTTCCGCGTCCTGGGCCGAATGATATGGAATTCTAGAAGTCTCCACTGCTCTTTCTAATGTCGTAACTGCATATGCTACCGTGGAAGTACCATCTGCAAGTTTAAAACAGGATCCATCAACATACAATTCCCCGTCAGGATCGTCTAGGGGTGTGTCTGTCAAGTCTACTCTTCCCTTAGTCTCTTCCTCTGTCCGAAACAAACAATCATGGACTTCATCGTCCTTTTTATCTGAAGGGATGGGTAACAACGTGGCTGGGTTCAGAGTGGCACATCTTTTAATCGTAACATGGGGTGCGAACAATGTCATTTCGTAACCAGTGAGACGAGCACTAGTTAAGTGCTGCATCTGCGTTCTGTTCAATAGGATATCCACAGCATGCAGTACCATTACTGTGAGGTCTGAACCCAGCACGAGCCCCGCTGATTGTCTGATAGAGACCGCAGCAGCCGCTGTAGCCCTTAGACAGCTCGGTAGCGCTCTCGCCACATTGTCAAGCATAGCGGAAAAATACGCGCAAGGTCTCTGTTTCCCACCAAAGCATTGTGTTAAGACAGACAACTCGCAACCTTCCGCTTCATGTACGTAGAGCACAAAAGGCTTCTGGTAATCAGGTGTTCCCAGAACAGGTGCAGAACATAAAGCAGTTTTTAGTGACTCAAAAGCTTCCTGACATGCTGGAGTCCAGGGTAGGGGTTCACGCACCTCTTTAGTAGTCAGATACAGTAGGGGTTTTGTTATTAAGGCATAATTGGGTATCCACTGGCGACAATACGAGGTTATGCCCAAAAACACGCGCACCTCTCGCTGCGTGTTAGGTACAGCCATGTTAGTTATCGCCTTTATGCGCTCCGGTGTCAACCTCCTCCCCTCCTTCGAAAGGAGATGACCTAAGTAGGTAACCTCCTTTCGACAGTACTGGAATTTAGGAAGGGACACCTTGTGGCCCTTGTGTGCCAAGTGGTGTAACAATTTAATCGTAGCATACATACAACCATCCTCGGTGTCCGATGCAATGAGAATGTCATCCACATATTGTAATAAGACATTGCCTTCAGGAAGTTCCAAATCATCCAACTGAGCCTTCAAAGCCTGGCTGTAAATGCTGGGGCTCTCTGTATAACCTTGAGGAATTCTACAAAATCTTAAACTTCGGCCAGCCAATGAGAATCCGAAGAGATAACGGCTATCTTCGTGTACAGGAATACTGAAGAAAGCATTCTTCAGGTCCAGGACAGAAAAATATTTAGCCGATTGAGGAAATATAAATTTTATGGTCAAGATATGTTCCCTAACGTGTACCCCACCGTCTCCATGTACAAGCTTAAAGTGCATGTAACTTCCCTCCTGTGCCAGCTATGAAGACGTAAATACATTTGCGTCCAACGTTAACATGTCCTCTTTCAGATCCACCCTGAATGGGTTGAATATTCCGTTCCTAAGTATGCCTTGCCAACGTCTTTTTGTGGTGTACTTTACACGTTTTTCAGCTCTGGCGAAGTAGGCCCTGAATTCTGCCATCGAGCCTTTTCCTGCCTTCTGACTCTGAATGCCTCAGCCTGGGCCTGCCTCTGTACCCGTGACCTCTGCCTTACTCCCTGCACGGCTAACGGCGCTTAGCTCAGCCTGTTGCCTGCCAAGACTGTATTCAACCTTTGAATTATCTGCTCCGCTCCTCAAAAATACATTCCTGCCTACTAGTTCAAGTAAACATCCTTCCAGCTGCAGAGCAAAGGGCCCGGCCTCACTGTCTCCGTGCAAGTAATTCATAGCTTCTGTTACCATGGAAGGCCCATGCCCCCTCGCATCTCATGCAGACACGTAGACGCTTATACACGCACTCACAGTCAGTATAGAATAGCCTCTGCCCAAGAGACCTTTCCCTCTAGATAATATGGTTCCCAAACATCAGATATCAGATATGATATAGGATCGAGTTGATCTGACATGCCAGACTTCTGTCTCTTTCCTCTAGTGTAAATGTCAAGTCCCCTGCACCCTCCAGCTCCACGTCAATCACACGTCATGCAGCTGCGCGCGCATCCAAATCTCAGATTTCTGCTGACATTGCAAGATTCTGCTATGTACCCACCCACTTGTGACACTTTCATGTGACGTTTCTAGCACACACCTCTATGTTCACGCCTAGTTCACGCCTTCTGATTACGTATTGCTAACACGTGTGTGCTTTTATCTTGTTTCTCTCAGCTGTTACGCCTACTGTATTGGTTTCCATTATATGATTTAAGTATAAAAGTTATGTCTTGCCAATAAAGTATGCTCTATCCCTTCCTGAACCCCAGTGGTGTCAGGAACCCGATATCCGGTTGAAGAACCATTCCTTTTTAAGGAATAAAACCCCTAAGAACTCTAACACCACGGACTCTGCGTCTTTCCGATTGAGTAATTTTGTTTTTAGTACTTACCTGCATAGAAATTAGGACGGTAATTAAATATTTACCACATTATTTTGGCGCCCGAATAGGGACCCCTCCCCCACCTTACGCGCCGGTTGGTGCGTTGCAACCTTTGCCCCCTGCCATAAGTCAAGACGGACAATTACGCGTACCCGCAGGATTTCCTGTATCTCCCTCAGGCCTACGGAGGTGACGGAGACTGCGATCAGCACCCAGACGAGGCGGTGAGGAGTGCGGAGGATCCCGACCAGAGCCTAGCCGAAAGAAGCAAGGTCCGAGGTGTCAAGAGGCCCACCAGTTCCGAAGTATCCACGTGTCGAGTCGAGTCGAGTCCAGTCCGGTTCAGTCAAGTCGAGTTTTCCGAGGCCTTCTGTTCCGTGCTTCCCGGTGAGTACCATTGCTGGGGACGCATCTAGACGGGTGCATTATTATGTATCCGGTAAAGACGGGTTTGGGTACACAAACACGGTCTGCACTGTTTTAGACAGTGTATCTGTACTGTTTAGCAGTACATCAGGCATTCAGGTTCTTGCACTGTTCTCGACAGTGTATCTGTGCTGTTTAGCAGTACATCTAGTGTCAAGGATAGTCATATGTGTTCAAAATGTTTTCATGTGATTAATGTCGTGGTATGAGTGATTGTTTGATGTACACTACTGTGTTTTTGTGTAACTAGCTGTGTTCAGAGTAAGTAACAAGTATCGAGTATCCAGTACTAAGTAACAAGATGCCGTTTTTCAATAAATTAAGACAGATAGGAACTAGGAAAGGGATACTAGAGGAAGAAATTCCTATCCCCCCTAGGGACACTCCTGGAAGTTTTATGTACCATAAGCATGGCTTAGATGCCATACTGTATCTAGATTTATGGGCCGATTATACCAAGCACCTAGAAGAGACACACAGATGGCCCGTTACAGGAACATGGGATGCCGAGTGCATCATGAAAGTAGAAGAAGCGCTATGGAAAAAGAAAGCCAGACAATCTCAGAAAGATGCCATAGAGTTGTGGCGTAAAGAATCACATAAACGTGCCTAAAAAGCACTCCGAAAAGAAGACAGACATAGAGAAGAGTCGGATAAAGTCCGAGAAAACGAATTAGTTAATGAAGGGATCCGAGTAAAAGCAGAACAAGTAGACCGCATGCGAAACAATCTTGTAAATGGCATGTACTTTGTGGCCGAGGGTTTGCCTGAAGCCACTTCAGAAATACCGAAAGATCTGCCGCCGCCATTGGTTCCGACTAAAGTAAGTCACAGGACCACCAAAGACATATTCCTTGCTTCCTATCTAGACGATGTAGCTCCCGCTTACACCAATCCACGTGCCAACGTACCGCCTACTGACGGTGACGGAGGTGGCAACCCGCTCCGAGACAATGTCCAGCCATTGCCGCAACAGAGTTCACCCGTTCGACAGCCTGCTCCACCTGCTCCTCCACCTCCACCACTTCCCACATCTAAGATTAATATACCAAATCCGATTGCGCCTGATCCTAATAAGAGACAAGTTCAGGTACAGATACCGATTCCACAGACATACAATTTTCAAGCCTCCGCTACAGGAGGTGCTACAGGAGGTGCGACAGGAGGTCTCCAGACTCCGCCACCAACACACAGATTGAACATTAGGGACCTAATGAAGCAACGTACACCGCAAACACCAAGATTAGACATGCTTAAAGAACCCCTTCCAATTTGCAGATACGATCCAGTACCCGGTAAAGACGATAGAATGTTGTTAGCATCCCTACGCTTACGAAAAGTTACAGATTACCTAGTGTTATTTCCAGGAATGACTGAACACCTAGATAGAATATATCATTTTATCCAGACTGGGGAAAATCCTGAAAGTATTAAGGAGGCCCTGGCTCACCAGAAAGTTGACACTCAAGGTTGTATATTACGTTTCTTCATAAATTGCTTAATAAGAGAACGAGACAGGCCTGGAGTAGACCAGGAAGAGATGGAAGCACTAAACAGGTGGGGTCAAAATATAGCCGACGGAAACCATGATAAACTAAATTGTATAGCAAGTATGTACAAGAAAATCAGAAAAGCAGGAATAGAAATACACGAAAAAGAAAAAGAAAAAGAAAAAGAAAGTGACAGGAATGACTCCTCCGAGGAGGACGGACCTGAAGAACATGACACGGCTAAAGAAATGATAGCATATGTGGGTAAGGGAAATTACCTTAGGAAAGGCATTCGTCCAGAAAGCAAGAGAGTTTTTCTCTCTGGTATATCAAAACCGAGTTCTCCTGAATATCTGTTTCAAGGTACCGATAAAAGTCTTCAAGAACGAATGGGGTATCATGTACTCAATTCTATGGATGAACAAGAACTAGCCCGGTCAGCAGTACTATGGGCTGACAATCCTAGCACATACAATGATGATACAGTAGCACAGACATTTCTGAACCTTTCCCCGGACGAGCAGAAATTAGCTGGTGTATACATGATTCAGCATCTCATCACGTTATACAGACAACAACATTCTGATCCAGGTCCCTTACCTGATACATTAGAAGCACTACTTATGAATAGATGGAGAGGCCTAAGTACCAAGTTAATTCAAATAATTCTAGAACAACGCCGCAGATATAACGCTTTCTTAGGCCCACAATATGTTTCAGCTCCGCCCCCAGAAGGAAAAATGTTTCATTTTGACAGGCAGAATCCTTTACGAGAAGTACACCCAGTTATGAATGCCAATCACGCCTTGGAACGTGTGTTTGTGTACACACCTTTAACAAAGTTAGAATTGTTAGAAATGAAGAAACTAGTACCCTGTCATGATAAAGACCCTGCAGGTTTTCACCGAGAACTTAAAGACATGTTACTCATGGGAGATTACACGTATACGGATATTATGAAATTGTTAAAAGTACTGCTGCCCACCGGCATTTACGAGAAACTCAAGGAAAAAGAATGGGAGGTGGGAGATAAAAAGATTATTTGGACCGAAATAGAAGACGAGGAAAAAGGTCGTACTCCAGGGCTAGGCCTTGGGGACAAAGCTAAAGCATTACCAGGTTTAATAGTACAGGTTTTGCCAAGATTATTGACAACTAAAAAGGAAGACTGGGACGCAATCTCAGCCTGTAAACAGAAACACGATGAAGATACTAGTAATTTCTATTCAAGATTCGAGAAATGTTTCATTATTAATAGTGGCCTGAAACCAGGTAGCGAGTCATACCCACATCTTTTTGTAACAAAATTAGTTGAGAATTCCCTGACACAAGTTAAGAATCGTGTATATAAGGTTGAAAGTACATGGCAAGCAAATACGCCATCCCAGATGTTACAAATGTTACAATACCACCAGAACAGAATTAGAGAAGAACAGGATCACGAACAGAGACGTATGAAAGACACGAAAATGAAAATGTTAGTGGCCCAGTCGGTTCCAGCCGACGGTCAGAGAAAGGGTGTGACCCAGACAGGTAATTCAGCAGCTCCCGTTAAAGGGACATGCAACTATTGCAAACAGCCAGGTCACTACGTACATGAATGTCCAGTCCTGAAACACAATATAGCAACAGGTAAAACTAAAGAAAGACCGCGTCAGCCTAGACAAGACCAGGTCCAGCAACAGACGTCACAGAATACACAGCCTATGCATGCTCCACCACATACAGTACAGACCGCAGCGGTATCACAGCCACAGCCACAGCCCATTGCCGCTACGCAGCAAGTTTCACGGCAGATGAGCCAGTATGCCCAATCTGATTATCCCGATTATCAGCGATACACATGAAACAGCCTAGAGAGGGAGGTTGGCTTGCCTCTTATTGAGATTCCTGTAGATCAAGAGGGTCCTTATGTACACAGTCAAGTATTGGGAAAAGACAGAAAGTTTTTAATTGACACAGGGGCAAGCCGCACAACAATCAGCCATGATGAAGTCCCGGGGCACCCCTCTCAGGCTCACAGAATGTTTCCCTTGGTTTTTCAGGACAGCCTATTGTAAATGAAGTATCGAAACCAGTCCCCCTAGCAGTAGGTCCATTATCACGCGTTACAGACTTGCTACTCACGAAATCATGTCCAGAAAACTTGTTAGGTATCAAGACATTGAAGGCTCTAGGAGCTGTGATATGTTGTTCTCCGGAAGGAGTTAGACTTTTTCTACGTGACTTTAAGGGTCACTATGTATTACGAGAGTTTGATGTCAGATTGAAAAATGTACCGAAACACCTGTGGGCACAAGGCCCAACCGATGTAGGTTGCATGCACATCACACCATACCGTGTTACACTCAAACCAGGAGTTGTTTTACCACGAATCAGACAATACAAGTTACCACCCGATGCTGTAGTGGCTTTACTGAAAATCATTGAAGAGCTCATTGCCCAAGGAGTGGTTGTAGAAACCGACTCCAATATCTGTAATTCCCCTATCATTCCGATCCTTAAACGTACTGATCCCAATGCACCGCCAGTATGTCGGCTGGTGATTGATTTACGAGAACTGAATAAATGCATTATTCCACAGTATCCTGTGGTTCCCGACATCTCATCCTTATTGACTGCTATTGACTCAGAAGCGACGTTCTTTACTGTAATTGACCTCAAGAACGCCTTCTTCAGTGTACCCATTGATCCAGAGAGCCAATATCTCTTCGGATTCAGTTTAAATGGACGAAGTTTCAAATTTTCACGCGCACCTCAAGGATTCACAGAAAGCCCCAGCATCTATAGCCAAGCACTGAAAAGACAACTTGATTGTATCCAAATGCCAGTTAACACTGCCTTACTACAGTACGTCGATGATCTGCTGATCACCGCACGAAGTGAACCCGAATGTGAACAAGCATCACTGACAGTTTTACATTTTCTGGCCGACAAGGGACACAAGGTGTCTCCTTCGAAGCTAAAATTCTGTGTTCAGCAAGTTGTGTACCTGGGTCACTTGCTGTCCAAAGTGGGGAGACAGCTCACTCCTGATCGCATCCAGTTAATTGTAAACATGCCACAACCTCAGACACAAAAGGAAGTGCGGGCCTTTATAGGCCTCACCTCGTACTGCAGACAATGGATTCCTCAGTATGCATTTCTAGCTAAGCCCCTCATTCAGTTGACAACACAGGAGGCAGCGACTTCGACTGCCCTCCCTTGGACTCAGGAACATACACAGGCCTTTGAGGAATTAAAGAAAGCTTTATGTCAAGCACCAGTTTTAGCAACACCATGTTACAGCAAACCTTTTACACTTTTTGTTACAAAACGTGATGGTACAGCGTTGTCTGTCCTCACTCAAGATCAAGCAGGTTCACATAAGCCTTGTGCTTATTTTTCAAGTACATTGGATTCAGTGGCCCAGGCTCTGCATGCGTGCTTAAAATCAGTTGCAGTGACAGCCCTAGCAATCAGACAAAGCGACTCAATAGTATTAGGACATCCATTGACAGTACAAGTTCCACATTCTGTAGAGGTCCTTCTAAACCGAACACAGACTCAACACCTGACTATAGCACGACTGACAGGTTATGAATTGACGTTATTCCAGCCACACATAGAAATCAGACGCTGTAACATTCTAAATCCTGCAACATTGTTACCTTCGATTATGACAGATTCAGCCCCGCATGATTGTATAGAGATCATTAATGCAGTAACAAAGCCCCGACGAGACTTAACAGATGTTCCACTGACAAATCCAGACCTGACACTTTACGTGGACGGTTCATGTATGAGAACAAACACAGGAGAATTGGTGGCCGCGTATGCAGTGACCACGGAAACTGAAGTCAAGGAAACACACCGTATTGATACACTGTCCGCTCAAGCAGCAGAGCTTATCGCTCTGACCCAAGCCTGTATACTAGCCAAGAACAGAAATGTTAACATATACACCGATTCACGTTATGCTTTCGGAGTCGTACACGACTTCGGAGTGTTATGGCAAGAACGAGGTTTCTTGACCTCTCACGGTGCCAAGATTCAACACGGTCCACTTATTCAAGCACTGTTAGAAGCAATACATCTGCCTTCAGGCATATCTATCATGAAGTGTAAAGCACATACTAAAGTTACAGACTCTATTTCCCAGGGTAACGACCTGGCAGACCAAACAGCAAAACATACAGCATTGACTCACACCCAGACAACTGAAATGACAAAGACAATAGTGCCGACACATTGTATGACAGTTAGGGATCCCACACTAGATGTAATCGATATTCAGACACATGCCACTCCAGATGAAATCAAGAAATGGACTGAACTAGGAGGGATCCAGACAGATCAAGGATGGATGACGAAGGGGAAATCTACATGGTTTCTCCCCGACTCTATGGTTCAAGTCATAATAAATACAGCACATAGTCGAGCACACCTAGGAGAAAAAGCGATGTTAGACAGTTTACAGAATCTCTGGTACAACAAACATTTACGAGCAGCCGCAAAACAGAAAGTGCGTACTTGCATGATCTGTTGTCAGTTCAATCCAGGTAAAAGCGTCCCTGTAGAGCAAGGTGGATTTCATCCTCCCGATCACCCTTTTGAAGTCCTCCAGATGGATTATATCCAGATGGACCGTTGTCGAGGATTCAAGTACGTCCTCGTAGTTGTTTGTGCACTTTCCCGTTGGACCGAAGCATATCCAGTCCCAGATTACACTGCCCCGACCACTGCCAAGCAGCTGGTTCGTGAATTCTTCCCACGGTACGGCTTGCCTCGTATCGTGTACTCAGATAACGGACAGCCATTCTCATCCGAGCTCATGAAGCAGGTTTCACTTCTGCTAGGATACCAGTGGAAATTCCATTGCGTCCGACATCCCGAGGCAGCTGGCCTTGTAGAAAGGCACAATCAGACACTGAAGACACGTCTCGCCAAAATATGTAAAGAGAAAGGGGTCGACTGGATAGTCGCCCTGCCAGTTGCACTATTCTACATGAGAATGGTCCCCCATTCGAGATCAGGACTATCCCCGTATGAGGTGGTCTTTGGCCGACCACCAAATATGTGGGGGACGCCCATGCCTAAGAAAATAACCGATGTTGACTGTAATATGCTGACAGATTACCTTGCATCCTTGATGTCTGCACTCCAATCATGTCGTTCACAGGTTGCCGCAGCCTTTCCCGACAACACTGATGTGAAGCCACACGATGTCCGTCCTGGTGATACTGTCCTGATACAAAATTTCGATAGGAGGAGTCCGCTGGAGCCCCGTTGGCAGGAGCCGAAGCTCGTCCTTCTGACCACGAGGACTGCAATCAAGGTGGAGGGCCGAAAGGGGTGGATCCATACGAGCCACATTAAAAAGTGTAATGAACTGTTGCCAGACACTGACTCTTCCACCCCCTCAAAGGACTGCCCCGATTCTAGTGACTTTGAAGTTTCCAAGAGAGAGAAAACTCCGCAAGAGGAGTATAAATCCAAATTACGGTCTAGCAAGTCAGACAGTTTAATTGTTTAAGTCCTCCCCTAGGTGAATCGGTTAAATTAGTTTCTGACATGTATCCCCTAGACCGAGATAGAGAGAGAGAGAGACAACTCAAGAAACGTGCATATGCTAAATCACTTCGTAGTCACTGTATAGTGACATTATTGGTTATGTTTTTTCTAAGCCTTCTGATTATTGCTGCCAGTATATTGTTGCATATATATTACCCTATCTTCAAGCGTACCCAATCTGCTTACAATGTCACTGCCGAACATTCTTTTAGCGAATTACCCCCACATGAGTTATCTTACAGACTTGCGCTGCGCAACAACACATTCATTAGTATGTTACATCACTCCCATCAGACTAATAATGCTACAAACTGTTGGATATGTGGCCGACTCCCTCCCTATCAGAAATACAAGGGAGTTCTGCCTCTCTTTCCATATCCGTTCACTCACAATGGCTCATGTGGAGCATGGTTTAGATTAATTAATTCTTTAGACTCTGATATTGCTGTTTTCGAAGGAAGTTGGGTTTGGGGAAACCTGAACTTAGTTCTGCTTAACGCCTGTTACCCTGACACGAAGGGACTTCCCACTAGGACAGGAACTGATCTAGAAAATGAAGTATATGGATTAGGTAATTATACAATTAACCTCATGATTCTTACTGTTGAATCCGAAGCCGCACCAGTTCTCCCTGCTATGTCAGTATTACCAGTCACGGGTGACTTATGTGTCAGAAAGAAGGGTTCAGTACACTTAGGTCATAGTAAATGTACTACTGTGGTCGAATTCAGTGATCAAGGCAGGTCTACATTTAGAGCTACTCGTCATTCCTACTTTGTTTGTGGCCATACCGCATACATACGCTTACCTCCAGATTGGGATGGTACCTGTTACATTGCATTCCTTCTGCCACCTGTTTTCCTAGCCCCTCCTGATTATCACAGAAATACAAATCTAGTAACGAATAGACTCCGAAGAGATCTCCCGATTGTCGACTATACTGAAACGGCATGGGAGCAATACACAGACTTCAATAAAGGTTTCTTCCCCTACTTAGGTACTGTCTTTAATAGTAAACTGATACGAAAATTAACTAGAACCCTCGAAGCAGTAGTGAATGAAACTACTTCCGCTCTAGGCAACTTAACAGAGGAGCAATCTGCCATGCGGGTTGTTGTTCTTCAAAATCGTCTTGTTATTGACGTCATCCTAGCAGATAGGGGCGGAGCCTGTAAGGTCATCGGGTCGAGTTGCTGTGTTTTCATTCCAGAAAACGCGCCAACAGTATATAAAGCTATCACACGTCTTCATAAAATTGCAAGTTTGATACATCAGAATCCAGGCACCTGGACTTGGTCCGGTTGGTTCTGGACAACGTTGACCGCTTGGGGATGGAAGATCTTATCCTTCCTAGGCATTGCCCTTCTCATAGTATTCAGTTGCTGCCTGTGCCTACAATGTGGGCCAGCGATTTGTGGTCTGTGCGCCACATCATGTATTCCGCATTCAAGTTTCCACTCAAAACGCGAAAAGAAGAAAGAAGAACAAATGATGTTACATGAACAGACTGATCGATTCATGAGGATCGATATATCATGAAGGGTCCGTAGGGAACAAGGAGGGAATGAGGAAATATAAATTTTATGGTCAAGATATGTTCCCTAACGTGTACCCCACCGTCTCCATGTACAAGCTTAAAGTGCATGTAACTTCCCTCCTGTGCCAGCTATGAAGACGTAAATACATTTGCGTCCAACGTTAACATGTCCTCTTTCAGATCCACCCTGAATGGGTTGAATATTCCGTTCCTAAGTATGCCTTGCCAACGTCTTTTTGTGGTGTACTTTACACGTTTTTCAGCTCTGGCGAAGTAGGCCCTGAATTCTGCCATCGAGCCTTTTCCTGCCTTCTGACTCTGAATGCCTCAGCCTGGGCCTGCCTCTGTACCCGTGACCTCTGCCTTACTCCCTGCACGGCTAACGGCGCTTAGCTCAGCCTGTTGCCTGCCAAGACTGTATTCAACCTTCGAATTATCTGCTCCGCTCCTCAAAAATACATTCCTGCCTACTAGTTCAAGTAAACATCCTTCCAGCTGCAGAGCAAAGGGCCCGGCCTCACTGTCTCCGTGCAAGTAATTCATAGCTCCTGTTACCATGGAAGGCCCATGCCCCCTCGCATCTCATGCAGACACGTAGACGCTTATACACGCACTCACAGTCAGTATAGAATAGCCTCTGCCCAAGAGACCTTTCCCTCTAGATAATATGGTTCCCAAACATCAGATATCAGATATGATATAGGATCGAGTTGATCTGACATGCCAGACTTCTGTCTCTTTCCTCTAGTGTAAATGTCAAGTCCCCTGCACCCTCCAGCTCCACGTCAATCACACGTCATGCAGCTGCGCGCGCATCCAAATCTCAGATTTCTGCTGACATTGCAAGATTCTGCTATGTACCCACCCACTTGTGACACTTTCATGTGACGTTTCTAGCACACACCTCTATGTTCACGCCTAGTTCACGCCTTCTGATTACGTATTGCTAACACGTGTGTGCTTTTATCTTGTTTCTCTCAGCTGTTACGCCTACTGTATTGGTTTCCATTATATGATTTAAGTATAAAAGTTATGTCTTGTCAATAAAGTATGCTCTATCCCTTCCTGAACCCCAGTGGTGTCAGGAACCCGATATCCGGTTCAAGAACCATTCCTTTTTAAGGAATAAAACCCCTAAGAACTCTAACACCACGGACTCTGCGTCTTTCTTTCCGATTGAGTTATTTTGTTTTTAGTACTTACCTGCATAGAAATTAGGACGGTAATTAAATATTTACCACACGATGGGGGAATCATTGTCAAAATCGTGGTAATGTCAGAGACTACTGGGTACTGGGGCTCAACCACCTGGTTAATGTGGCGTAAATCAATCACGTATCTGTAAACATCAGGTGCATCATCACTGGCATCGGCTGACTGTCTTTTAAGAATCGCAAGAATAGGACTATTACACCTGTTAGAGTCCGTATCTTCCACAACCCCATACCTGATCAAATCTTGTATTATCTGCAACAGGGCCTTTTCGCCATCCCTAGAAATCTTATATTGGGGTATTCTGGGCAATCGAGCTTCCACCTTAACCTTGATGGACACAGGGGCAATATCAATTTTTCCCACATCAGTATCGCTATTAGCCCACAAGCTTTCGGGGATCCCATCAAATTCGGCCGGCAGAGGCTCATCTTTTGAAAAACACTACCGCGCACGTGCAACAGTAGGACCCAATGTGAGGTACACACCGTCTGGAGAACAATAAATGGTGGCATGCAATCTTTTCAACAAGTCTAAACCCAACAAATTTTCACCACAATTTGAAGTCAATAGAAAAGGGGAATCAACAGTAAAAGGGCCAATCGTAAGAGCAAGAGATTTAGAGATGGGGCTAATCACCGGAGTACCTGAGAACCCCACGGAGATATTATTCTTGCCAGACAGAGCCGCCCCCGGGACCTGAGAACGTGCCACTGAACTTTTCATAGCACCCGTATCTACTAAAAATTTCTGCTAGGACCCTGACAAATCTGCAGTCACATAGGGTCCTCGTTAATCAACATCCACAGAAACTGGTCCCTCGTTTTGTCCTATGCTGTCCTAGTTATGGGAAAATCCTGTCAAGTCATCCATAGCATAGTCGTCATTGTAATACTGTCCGTTTCCTCTCTGAAAGTGTTGTCGGTCTCTGTCGCCATCGAAGCAATTTCCTCCCGGTCTCTTATCAGGCTGTCTGTCATCCCTCCGAAAATCACCTCGACCTCGCCCTCTGCCTTGTCCAGCATTCGACTGGCGTTCCGGACAATCTCTCCACCAGTGCCCCTCCTGTTTACATTTTGCACACTGATTCGGTCCCAATCGCTCCCTCTTCTCACCCCGTCCGTAACCACTTCCCCTCGTCCCGCGACCGTAGGTGAGGCACCTCGTCCCCGACCCTTGGACACTTGCTGTAACAAAACCCTTGTGTTCAAATCCTTGGTTTTCCTTTCTTGTTTGTCCTTACTCTCATTCTCTCTATGCTCATAATACTGCTTACTACATGCTTAAAATGCCAGAGGGAGTGGATGTCGTCCACGAACTCTCCGACGCCTGCAACCTCGCCGATATTTACGGTAACAAGTTCATTACGAACCTGTGAACGAAAAGTCGTAACCCTCCATCTTGAGAAATGTCCTGACCACTGAAGTCCATAAAAGTCTCCTCGAACCGAGTGAAAAAATCAGAAACAGCTTCATCCTTTTTCTGTCTACAGGCCGTCAACTTATCCCAGTCCACCTTCTTCGGGGGGATGAGAGAATGCATATACTTAATAATCCACCCCGGCAGCGCTAAAATCTCTGCTTTCGGCTTTTCCCCCGGCTTTCGTTCCTTGTCCCAATCCTGTAATTCCAATCAGGTGCCACCCAGTTCCTCCGTGTGATTAGTGCCCTTCACCTGTCTCCACACATCCACCGGGACTAACAATACAAAAAATAATTCAATGTCCGCTAAAGTCATAACCGTCGAGGAGGCTGCTTCTGTCAATTCTTTCTAATAGGCAGTCAGATTTTTTCTGGAATCGGGCAACTGAGCCTTCAAAGCTAACACCTCACTTCTCTTCCATGGCGTATATACCCACTGTTCTTGGAAGTGGGCGTCTATACGAGCCCTATTGACAGCATGTGTTACTGGATCTATCACTTCGGGGGCTTCAGGATGAAAAATAGGATGTACCTCACACATTGGATGTATCCCAGGAGAATGGGGTGTACCCGCAGATGGTAATTCATTTCTATACTCTAACAAGGACCTTAAACTTCGCATTACATCCCGTACCCCAGTGTTAGCCCTATAAGCTCCATTCTTTATGTCATAAAGAATTGCAGGCGCCGCCCCTCCGTACCCTTGCTCCCATAACGTTATTAATGTTGTTGACATGTGCCATAAAGCGTGCTGCTGCATCAGAGGTTCATAATCTTTTATAGTGGACCAGATGTCTTCAAACGAGTAAATATTATTCCTGGCCCACTGACAAGCTTGGTTAGCCACTACCGTTTTCTCATCCAACCCAACTGTGGAGTGCGTAAGCAATTTTCGCACCTGGGTAAGCAACCCACTCCCCATACCTCGGGACGGAGTCTGTTGCCCACTACTGGGGGTAGCGCCAGCCGAAACAGCGGGAAGTGCAGAGGAAAACACAGAGGGAGTGGGTGAGCTTGCCGCAAGAAGGGAGATCAGGGGTGCAGGCAATGCAGAAGTGACAGAAGGTAAAACTTGTCCAACATCCCTCAACAAAGAAGACTCTAAAATAGAGGAAGCAGGGCGTCAGACGAGTGAGAAACACCTGTGTGTGGAGCCGAAGCCCCACCTGGAGAAACCGAACTAGTCAACGTGGGATACAATGACTGGGGGCATAAGGAGGAGGGGGCCGGGCACTCAAAACATCCTCCATCACATCCTGTTCATCCTCTCGTACTACATAACTTTTATTTTCCTGCAGCCTGAAAAGTCTATCTGCGCGCTCAATCCGCTGCTCATTCTCTTTCTTTGTATGCTCTCTCGCTTTCTGCGCCATTGTCTGCGCCGCCCTCTTCTGAGCTACCTTCTCCTCCCTCAACTGACATTCTTTCGCTTCCTTCTGCCACATCCTTAGTGAGTCGAACATGCTCTGGCGACTATGTCTAGCAAACAGTCTGTCTTGTAAGTAGTCTATTTTTGCCACATCAAAAGAGCCCGTCAATGGCCACTGCAAATCCACATTGCCCTCAGTATATCTGTGCCACAAAGTACTAAACAAAATCGGGGTCAATCCATGTTTCACATACATATCAAAATTAGGGGAGCCCTCCACCGGGGCGGGTTGGCTCTCGGCCAATCTTGTGTCCGAGGCGCCGCAACAGCACCCGAAACACCGCAGCTTACTGAAACACGGCATCTTCGCTCACACAGTCGCCCGATGGCACGAACTCTCACACACCTACTCACCAACCGTACAATCACTACTGAACACACACTCATATATCCATACATCCTATGCGTCAAATCTCCACCAAACACGTGTTACAAAAGTGGGACAAGGCCCGTCGACCAAGTCCTGGGGAACCTGGACCTTACAGCAGACCGAACAGTACACTAACTGTTCTGAGGCTAGAGGACACATCCGCCACCCGAGCGGCACTACGGATCGCTGTGCACTTTACCACAGGAGGCCTAGGACCCACACCTACAGAACCACCACCCTAGGTGTTCGGGGTGAGTTCCGGAACCTACCCGCAATTAGCCACGCCTCCACCACAGTGCCACCCAGTCGGATGACCACAAACAAATGTCCTCACACCTCCCGTTAAGTCTGTCAGAGCGCCACTCGCACTCTGAGTTCCCCGGAGCACACTAGCCCCAAGAGCACACAGGCTCCTTTACCACTGGAGACACACCGGTCTCAAAGATGCACTAGTCTCTCGGAGCATCCCCGCTCCCTCAAGCAACAGTCGGACCACTCACCTTCCGTATGCGGTACCGACCTCTACCGTTCTCCACCTCCGGCTGCCAGGACCAACACGGTCAGCTCCAAAGTTTTGCCTTCTGGACCCCGGCGCAGGATCGTGAACCGGAACCTCTCCCGATCAGCAGGGTGGGGCAGCGCTGCGAGAACCAAGCTCGGCATCAAAGTGGATCCACCGTGCCGACCAGAGGGTCCCCGGTCTTCTGCTACCCACTTACGGGTGAGAAAGATCCTAATCGCGAGGTTCCTGTTCGGGCGCCATCTGATAAGTGTGGCTCAAATCCACTCGAGTGACTTACCACACTCACCTATAGTTACTCAGTAAGAAGTCAGCCGGACAGTGGAGAAGAATAAACAAAGTATTTTTATTAGGCCACAAACTCCCATATGAGAGGGCCCTGTCCGACCTCACCCCTAAGAGTGCGCCGAGAGGACTAACTCATCTCATCACAGCAATACATTATAACATGGTACAGCAAAGCAAAACACGCCCCTTCTGAAAAAGTACTGAACCCCAGAGAGGGGAACAATGGCCTCACACAAGAGGCATCTGCACCTGCAGAAGCAACATTTGGTTATCTCTGCCCAAGGCCGCGGAGCCGGGTCTCAGGCCTCAGCGTCTCTACAGATAAGGAACTTGTTAGTTTCGGCCACAGTTAGCTAAGAAACGAAAAACTGCTGCATTAGGGTTTTTCCTATTCCTACGGGAGGGGGGGTGAGCGAGTGTGACTCGCAGACACAGAGGAATACTCAAAATGGAGGCACACAAGCTAAGCTAAGGAAACTGAATATCATCACACGCATAAGTGAATAACAATAGGAAAAGTGAAATAAACGCAAAGGCACAAGTGAATACTTCATTAGTTAGACACATGATGCTAACTTGCATATGTAAATGTTGAATGGGTGGGGCATCGGAAAGTGAGACCTATCATTATTATTAACTGAGCTTATAAAGCACCTGGTTACACTAGTCAGTGTGTCCCCGCGCTAATAGTGGCCAGAAAGATCCCTAATACAGCCAGAAAAGAGCAGTTCAATATTTGGGGAACAGATGTGTCTTGAGTTCCTTACGGAAACCTATCATGTCCCTGTGCATATCCCAGTTCAAACCGGTTGCAGGGGGCACTCAACCCCTGCTCTAGCGCGAAACTGGACAAAGGGAATGGGTGTAACCACTCCTCTTCTCCGACTCTCCCATAGATGGGTCCCCAGAGTAAGTCCAACCCCCTTTCTTAGTATAAGTATGGGACCTCAGTCCTTAGGACTTCAGATTACACCTGAACAAAACTGCAACATATATCCTGGAACTTTGACATTCTACATCGACTAGAAGACGGAAGGATCTCACTTGGGGTCAAGGAGTGACTCCCCTATTCAAATAGGCACCAAAGAAGCATCTTGCCGGTCTGCATTTCCAAGGCTCCCACCGGCTTTCTTGCGGCAAGACCGACGTGGGCGGGGTAGGTGTCTACACGCCTGAGACAGCAGTAAGTCAGGTGCTAGTTTACCAGCACTGACCCCACGAGGTCTGCCGGGAGGATCACCGCCCAGGGATTGCGGTCCCAGGGAGGGCTTCAATGAAGGGTTGATCCTGCGACACAAGCCAGGTCGTATACCCAGCTCCTTAATTATTGAGGAATACTATAGCAATTTATGAGCACCTTTGGTCCTGATGAATTGCCCTGTTGGGCATGAAACATGTCGACCGCACTTTGAATGAGGGTTGAATGAGGCCTGATTGCCCTAACCATCACGCCTCAGTACCCCTCACCTCTTCACGTATTTTAATGAGGCAGTGAGCCATGCTATTAAAGGTTCCCCTATTGGACTCTACTGACCTGTTTTAACCTCACCCACGCTCACTTTTGCACTTTCTAGGTCCCTCACACACATGCACCCACTGGCATAAGGAATAAAAGATCTCCGCGAAAGAGCAGCACTCTTGTGCTGCCCGACGGGCATTGCTCCGCCAGCCTGCCGTTGGAGCAGGGTGCCAATGATGATAATGGACATTCATCGGGTGAGATGACAACAGCCATTCAACCTTTGGTATGTGTGAGGCACCCTAGATTCCGAAAAGGGAGTACTTTACTCCCTGATTTGTCACACCCTGTAAGAGAGAGGCCACTGTGAGTTACTCTAGTTAATCCCGGTGGGGAACTTTGTACCTATTTTGTTGATTCTCACGTCATAGGACATGTACACTGGACCCCGGTAAAAATCGTCCTCCCCCTGTTCCCTCCCCTTGATACAATTCCCACCGGATCCCGACAGATTTGCGACTCAGGACATGGACTTCCAGACTTCTCAGAGGCTGACATGAGATCCCAGCAAAGATGAGACCCGCAGCCCTCACTGGAACTCCTGTACACCGTGCACATTTGCTAGTGCATCCACTTTCCGAGCTTTCCCGAAGATGTACATTTAGCTACTTGTGTTCTGTGACCCTGTTTCTAGCATTTCTGCTCAAGGCCCCTTTGCGATCCCTGGTCCGTCGACTGGTGGGTCCCCACAAAGTTAACTCTTCTGTTTCTTGGGCTGCCCTGGTTGTCCTGACTCCCCTCCAAAGGGTGAGTCCCTCAGACCTTCCTGGTCTGCACCAAAGCCAATCTCTGCTTTCTGAGTGGGTTGCTGTTGCCAAGGCTTGTTGTTGCCATCCACAATCCGACACCGCAGCAATTCACATCCTTTGTGGCCCAGCTCGCATCCAGCTCCTGGTCATCGTCGACGCCTCCTGGTCCTCGTGGCTGAAGAGTCAAGCTTCACCTTCTTCACCTGAAATCACCCGACATCGGTTGGCACCTTCTCATCGCCTTCCTGGTCACTGGCAAGTGACCCAGACTCTGTCCCCTCTGCTTTCAGGTTCTTCACATCTCCGATCCACCCTTGGATCCACCCTGACACTTACCACTTGTCACCTGCCGCATTTTTCAGCAGCTCACCATTGAAATCGACGACTAAACCCGACACAAAAAGACACCTATGCACCCAGCTTGCCTGGGTGAGGTAACTCGAGTACTCTGGTGCTCCTGTGGGTGTTGACTGTAGAACCTCCAAGTTCAAAAGGGGTTTATCCAAGTCCTCTTCCAAGTGTCCTTAATCTGTAATTTTCCAACAGCGACTTTCCCCATAGAAGTTAATGGTGATCCGTGCCTGTGTTTAGACACTGCAGGCGTCCCCCATGGGACCCCTGTGTCACTACTTGGGTAGCTTCTGGTGGCCCCAGCGGTTCTAAAGGCTCTAGGCCTTGAATTTATATCAGTTGTGGTTCTTATTCCACTTTCTTAATACATGGTTTGGTACGCCCCTAGGGCTCAACGTATATTGCGCTAATTTACTGTGTGCTAAATGAGTTTACTGGATGTACTTTTACCTCTAGCCTCATAAAGAGACTATAGGGATGTGTTTAGAATAAATACATATATTTTATATATATACCTGGCGTGGTTCTCCTTCCATTTGGTCATTCATGAGATTATAGACTGGTAAAATAAGCTGCTTTACATTCCTCCAAGACTCAGCCTGAAGGCTGCTCTCCACAGCCACCACTAGGATAGCTTCTATATACGTTGTCTTTAAACCTACCATCAATAAGGGTCGTTTGGACTGGTGCAAGGTGCCCTTTTGAATAGTGGGCAGCATATATCAGGCCAACTACTCACAGTTCGTTAATTGGAAGTCACGTCCGTTGTCTGTGACGATCCCTCTTACGGACACCTTTTGTCCATATTTGGGGGGGGGCAGCAACCTGCACTGCTCACCGTTGAGAAGCCTCAGTGTTCTGAGAGCTCCTCTGTGCTCCAGAGCAGCCCTCCCCAGCCTCTCACAGACTGTGATGGACCCATTGTCCTTCTGTCTGCAGGGTGATTGTGGCATACAGAATGACAATGGGCCAGTCCCGGCAATTAAGGCATATGGTGAGCCTAAAGGCAAGGAAACAAAATGTAACACATTAGATGGAAGTAACATTGTCCAGTTACTTTTAAAAAACAAGCATATGCAAACAGTCACGTATTTGTATAAGTTAGAGCTTTTGTTTACCTAATACCGAATATAAACTTATTTTGACTTGCACTTATGTTGGTTGTCTATTTACATATATATTATTGCGTCCTCTCCTCAGATGTGTCTTTAAAACTAACCTTTTGTCCCATAGTTTTGTCCTGAATTTTGACCTTCTGTCCTAAATTTTTACAGTCACTATCCTGGATTTGTACCCATGCAAGTTGGTCACCCTACTCTAGTCCTTTTCCTGCTTTTTTACTCCATGCACGCTATCTTTCTCTATCTTGCAAACTCCGTCTCTTAATCTTCTTTATTCTTCTTTTGTTACCACACATCCTTTCCTTTCTCTTTCCCTTGTTTCTTTTTCTCTCCTACCCATCCTTAAAGGTCTTTATCAATCAATCAATCAATCAATCAATCAGAGTACTTGTAAAGCGCACTACTTACCCGTGAGGTTCTCAAGACGCTATGTGGAGGGGGAGGTGCTGCTACTGCTCGAAGAGCCAGGTCTTGAGGAGTCTTCGGAAGACGAGTAGGTCTTGGGTCTGCCGTATGTGGGTAGGGAGGGTGTTCCAGGTATTGGCTGCGAGGTAGGAGAAGGATCTGCCGCCGGAGGTCGTTCCTTGGATGCGGGTGACAGCGGTGAGCGCGAGGCTGGCGGAGCGGAGCTGGCGGGTGGGGGTGTAGAAGCTGAGTCTGCTGTTCAGGTAGGCTGGTCCGGCGTTGTGGAGTTCTTTGTGTGCGTGGGTGAGGAGCTTGAAGGTGATCCTCATGTCGACGGGGAGCCAGTGTAGGTCTCTAAGGTGGGGGGTGATGTGGCTGAGGCGGGGGACATTGACGATCAGTCGGGCGGAGGCATTTTGGATGTGTTGTAGTCGTCGTAGGTGTTTGGCTGGGATTCCTGCATAGAGTGTGTTACCGTAGCCCAGTCTTGTGCGGATGAGGGCCTGTGTAACAGTTCTTCTTGTTTACCATGCAAGTTGTCCTTCCAAAGCCATTCTTTGCAAAGGATACTTTTCCTTTGTGAGAGGTTTACTCATTTTGACATCATTAAATTAAAGAGACACCTATTTAGGTCTCAGCTACAGTTCACAATCTGTAGGCAGACCTGTCATTTCAGTGCATAAAATGCTCCTCACCTGCTCAGTGTCACGCTGCCCATACCCCTGGCTGCATTAATTTTGATTGCATTTACATTGTTTGAACAAGGACGTAGTAGCTGCAAAGTGCTTCTAGGCCACTCATTTAGTTATTTTTACTTTGCTCATACTTTTGACTATTTGTTCAATTTAATTTACTGTTCTAAAATGGCGGACAGCCATGTTAGAACAGCACATTCAAAAGCGTTGGGATGCATTCGAATGTCAAAATGCAGCCAAGCATATTGGCAAACTTATTGGTATGAGTTTTCTTTAATTGAAAACAAATTGCAAGATTGCTGTCAATGAGTGCGCCAATGTCTTGACACATGTTTGAATGTTGGCTTTTAAACGTAATACGTTTTACTGTTTTGAAAAAAGAAACCTGAAATAAATCTATGGGCAAAAGAGCTGTTTGAGGCAAGAGGAAATACAATAGTTTATCTGTGATATTTGCGTGATATTTGCGTGTAATAGTGTCATATCTCATTAGGCTAGAAGTACACAAAATGGTGATGATGGAAAAGTTGAATTAATCTCAGCCAATGGTAATCACTCGGGCCGCATCCCAATCCATCGTTATCTTGCACACCATGCCACCTCAGTTTAGACCCAGCTATATGCAAATCAGACTTGACCCTGCTCCAATAGGAACAGTCCAGCCCGAACTGCCAGGCCATGTCCTCCCTGAACTGGAACACAAGTAACCCAGGACCAGAACAGCTTGGTTCCAGTGTCACTATCTGCAAGGGACCCACAAATGAGCAACACAATAAAGTATACAAAAAAATGATAGATGGAATACTTAAACTAATCTCAGACACTGTTAATTACTCAGGGCCTCCTCCCGCTCCATTGTTATCTTGCACACCATGTCACCTCACTTTGGACCCAGCTATATGCAAATCAGACTTGACCCTGCTCCAATAGGAACAGTCTAGTCCGAACTGCTAAGCCAGGTTCTCTTTGAACTGAAAAACAAGCAACCCAGGACCGGTTCGCCCTAGTTATGGGCCCATCAACCGGGTGCGGCTTGGTTCCAGTGACACAGGGTGCACGCCTAGGCATACCCGTCCCACATAAGGCGACACAATAGGTATACATAACAGTGATGGATGGAATACGCAAATTTATCTCAGCCAATGGTAATCATGGGGGCCGCATCTTAAACCATCTTAATTTTGAACACCATGCCACCTCAGTTTGGACCCAGCTATATGCAAATCAGTCTTGACCCTGCTCCAATAGGAACAATACAGCCTGAACTCAAGTGTCAATCTATGCTAAATAAGGTTGGATTGGGTTGCAGCCTCAAGTGATTGCCAGTGGCTCAGAATAATTCAAGCATTCCATCACTTTTTTGTATACTTATATCTCAGTAAGCAAGCACTGTGGGCGCTAACTTAAGACCCCGGTTCTGATTTAACAAGACCTTGTGTTGCCATTGTGTCATGCAAGGTGACAAAACGGAAACGCAAGCCCTTAGGTGAGATTTACTATGCCAAGGAGAGCCACCTTGCATGGCTCTGTGTGGCATAGTAAATCCAGGGTAACACAAGGCAGTGCAAGTCTCTGCTTTGCATTGCTCTGCCCTTGAAAGGCATTCCATGGGTGGAGCATGGATGGGTCATGGGCTTTCCCATGAATCCACCCATAGATTGTGGCACATTCCCATGATTATTAACACTAGTAAAACTGGTAATCTTTATTTCTCCTTGTTAAGGCCTAAGAGGATTGTTTTTCTGCAGGATGTTTACCCTTCCTGCACAAAAATAATCATGCCTGTAATGCAGGCACCCTTGCACCATGGCACAAGGAGGCTTGCGTTGGCAGCTACAAGTACACCAGCGCAGAGAGAGAGAAGGAATGGTCTCTTGTCACAAGAACTTCCAAGGCACATGCTGCTTTTATCTTGTGTTGACATTTTTAAAGACATAACACGGAACATAACACAGTGCATACCCAATGCAACATAATATATTTGAAACATTACCACAACAAAATGACACACAACAAACATGCACAAACTCCGTTTACCGCCTCAGAATACTGTTTCCATAATACAGAGTTAAAAAGGTCTTTTGGAGCAAGCACTTCCTTAATTTACCACCATGGATGTAAAATAGCAAAGTCAAAGAAGTTTGTTATCTGGCCCCTGGTCCCAGCGTTGCGCTACCAGTGCTCATTTTATGTCATAGGGCCCTAAATTATTTTGGATTAGTTGTTCGTTCACAAGTCTGTGGTAGAAATAAAAAAGGAAAGCTGCATTTTTGCTTATAGCACTGTAATCTATTCTTTCACATTACACAATAGCTTATGTGGTGAAAGAGAGACAATCTACTGTGGTCAACGCTATAGTATGTCGTCTTCTCAAATTCAAATTTGAAATTTGGATTTGAAGGAAAGCGTGCTGCAGACAGAAAGGGGCAGATTTACAATTTTTTCACGTAATGCGCTGCAGCAGCTGCAAATGCTGAGCTGCACTGCGCCACGTGAAAATGAGAGAGGAGGAGAGAGCCCTGTTTACTAAAATATAGCACTCTCACCAGCGCCGGCGTGAAATCACCTTTGCGCCATGGTGCAAGGGGTGTCTCCGTGAGTCTAGCTTAGGTTTTGTACTGGAAGGAACCCTTCCAGTACAAAATACTATGCCCAGACTCACTTTAACCATTTTCCCACTTTGTATGTGTGCTGTAAAGTGCAGCACATTTGTAAAGTCAGAAAATGAAGGAGACATGAAAGCATTTCTCTTTCCTTGTGCCTGCTAGAAAAGGGTGCTGTTTTCCGTTGCTAAACCCTGTCTACTTTATTTAGTAAATTGGGTTTAGCGTGAGAAACCTTGGGTGGTTGCATGGGAATACCCATGCACCATGGTAAACTAATACAAAGCAAAGTAGCGCTATGCGCTGCTTCGCATTACTTTTCCGTTATTTCCAGTGCTGGAAAGTAAATAGGGAAAAAAAGATTTTGCGCCGATTTCCGTCACGTTTGTGACGCAAACACGGCGCAAAATCTTAGTAAATCTCCATTAAAGTGTTAGATCTACAGTACCATAACAAGGGTTATTTTAAGAGCTCAACATTCTCCCTTAGAGTTAGTTGCAAACATTTTTCTCCAACGATTCAAATTAAATTCATGCTCGATGCTTTAAAAATACAGGAGCTATCGCGTGACTAGACTGCCATCTGCTGGCTGCCAGCGAATTTGCACATGCCTTGATAACAGATATCTCACATGCAGCCTAAATCTACAGTTGGCTACGTGTCATTTTACGGATTTGTGGGTCCCTAGAGAATATATAAATATTTGGGCCGTCCATTAGAAACAACTTTAAATGTATTACCTCTTTATCTAACTCTCTTAATTCCAATGATCATTGGATTTTATGTCAAACCTTCATAATCTGGAACACACAAATACAGCCTTAATCTGATGCTGCATGCGTCAGCAAGGCAAATAGTAAGTTCTGCTAAAGACAATTAAACAAAGATTGAGGAAATCATTCCATTTTTGCTTTGGACCTTGTACTTCAGTGTCTAACCAGCTTGCTACATCCATTGTAGGAGAGAGTATGTAAGGGCGACTTGGTATAGCGGACTATTGCATATTATTAAATTAAAACATGCTGCTTCACGGTGTAGCTTTACTTGCCTAATATTTTTAATTACAAATGTATCCTCATCAATGCTGGCGTTCTTGGTGTAAAAATAAAATGTGAAGCACTGCGTTGAGGAGTCTCGCCATTCCATTGGTTAAAATCGAATAGCTGTTTTGTAATTGCTTTGTCCCTCTTTTCCTCTTTATATGTGGCTGCGTCTCCGGCTTTACCTGTGAGCGTGGCGAATAAGAGAAATGGGATGGGGCAGGATACAGGAGATTGAGAAAGACATGAAGAGAACAGTATAGCAAGGGACGTAAAGTACAGGGAGATGGGGGAAGAAATAGAGATGAAGTAGAAAGATATGAGCGATAGGTAGAAAAGTAATGTAAACAGAAATGTGTGTTGGCCAGTAGGAAGATATAGAGAGGTAGAAAGAGTAAGATGTAAATAGAAAAGGACAGGTAAACAAATAGGTAAGGTATTAGAAAGAAATAGGGAGAAGAAAACGTGCAGACTCCAAAGGGTGAGGTAGAGAGAGAGGAAATATAGAAAAAAATGTAAATTATAAAGAGATAAAGGCAAAACGAGGTAAAGGTATGTAGAGTGACTCGAGGAAAAGCAAAGAGATGCAAGAGACAGAGAGAGAAATGTGAAGAGGTAAAGAAATATGGGTCAGGAAAAAGAGAAAAAAGGAATGTGATTTAGAGTGAAAATAGGAAGTTGAAAAAGATGGATCGAAAAGAGAAAGTCGAGAGAGGTATATATAAAGGTAGAGAGTTGTGAGAAGAAGATATGGTGGAGAGATCTGAAAAGGAAAGAGGGTGAAAGAGCTAGTTGAGGTGTAGTGGTGAGCTGAATTGGAGAAGGATGTTAGAAAAGAGAGATGTGTTTCTGAAATAGAGGGATCTATAGCAGTTGATGATCGAGTAAAAGGGGTTGAGGTAGAGAAATATAGGTAACCATAGAGTGGTTTAGAGAGGAGATTGAAAAGTAACACAGGTAGAACGGGGATATGGAGTGGAGAGGTAGAGAACTAATGATAAAGTAAATTGAGAAGTTAGGTAGTGATGGGGAGCATGAGGTGAGGTAGTGAGTGAGATGTGAGATAGGGAGAGAAATGAGGTAGAGAGGTGAGTGGGAGTAGTGAGGTAGAGAAAGAGACCTATAGAGAGATCAAGTAGTGGAAACAGGGAGAGATAGTAAAGGGCAATAAAGATAAATATGAGGGAGTGTGAGAAATGAGAAAATGGAGGAGAGCTACAGTGGGGCCAGATGGTAAAGGAGCAATGAGGTACCGAAAGCGGGATGGGGTAGAGCGAGTTCAGGTAGAGAAAGGCAATCAAGAGTGATTGATAGAGCTGCAGGCACCAAGAGTGATAGAGAGAGAGGCAAGGTCATGATGAAGAGGGAGAATCAGTTGAGTGAGGCATATTGGATATATTGAGAAAGAGGTGAGGTAGACAAAAGTAAGTAATCAAAAGTGAGGTAATTAAATCTGAGATAGAGAGAGGATGAAGGGATATATAGAAGTAGGTACAGAGAGAAAAAGCAAGGTTAAGAGAGTTAAGGTGGAATGGTTGAGGTGAAGGGACACAAAGATTATTTTTCAATGTAATTGCCACCAACTGCCTGAGAGTGTAAGTGTTGAGGATAAGTAGCCCAGGCATGCATAATGTAGGGTAGATATTTTTTTTAGCACAGCAAAGAGTCATATTTAAAAACAAGCTTTTGCAATGCAAAAGGTCTTGCATTTGCAAGAATTAGAGCTACTGGCGTTGTAAATGATAATGCCTTTTGAGTGGAGTGGATGTATGTGGTGTGCTTTGGAATGATAAAGGTTGGGTTGGAATTGTTAGTTGTGGAATTGTGTGGGGTGGAACTGTGTGGTGTGGAGTGGATTTGAGTAGTGGAATTATGCGGCATAGTGGCATTAGGAGGGCAGTATCGTATGCAACATAGTGGCATAAGGAGGGCAGTATCGTTTGTAATCAGAAGTTGCACATAAAATATCTCCTAATGCAAACAATATATCTTGTAACACAGCTGTTTGCTGCCATTTATAAACCATAAACTTTCATATGGCTAAGGGATATGTATAACGTGCCTTGTTGCAGGCAAACGATCTGACTTTAATGTACTAACACTAAGAAATAGCATTTGCGCCCGACTAGATTTATGTGTGTTATCTGTAAGCAATATGTGCATGTAATTTCACAGTTACACATGCAATTACACACTTCCAGAATCCATCCTACGCATGCATAGACATTTAAAATTGCACATGTACATATAAATACATACACAAGCACATACATAAATAGCAGTCAGTAACTCCCTAGAACATTCAAGTAGACTATTCAGGACATCACAGTAGAACTGACACACATATAATCAACAGTCTGACACTGCATAAAATAATACTTCATTTTAGGGTAACTATGTTTTTTGGCGGCACTCGATGAGGTAGTGGGACTGTACTCCATAGATAAAACGTCTATTGGAGAAAAACATAAAAGGGTACATTTGTGCACATGGCACTTTGAAGTTGAAGTTCCTCAGTCTAAGTAGATTGAGTAAAACAGAAAAGTGGATGGAATGTTTGAATTAATCTCAGCCACTGGTAATTTCCTGGCTACTTCCCATTCCACAATTTGTTTGCTTGCCATGTCACCTCAGCTCAGTCAAGAACAAGCCATATGCAAATTTGCCTTCATCCTGCTTTAATAGGAGGAATTCAAGCTGAACTGGTGGGCATGTCCCTAAAGCAGGTTAGCATGTCAGTTTAAACCACCCCCTGGAAGAAGGCTGTAGCTAGTACTACTGCAGTGCCACCTCTGTGCCAAAGTGTAAGAACGCACCGTGGAAGGTGTACACAAGAAGAGGGAGGCTGGCACATGCAATATTTAAGCAATAAAGTTCCTGGGTGGATTGCCAAGGAAAGAGGCACAAAAGAAAGGGTGAAGTATACCGACGGTATGCAGAGAAAAGTGATAATATTAACTGGCACTAGCAAACCGCAAAGTCTAAATGAGTTTCTAAACCTTGCCACAGGTTCTGTACTCTCAGAAAGCAATACACGTGTTGCCATGTGCGATTAAAATAGGTACAATAAAAATGACTGGGAAGTGAAAGGAGGGCGAGAGGCCATCTCTTGTGATTTTGAAAAACAATAATGGTTATGAATGGTTGAGTTCCTATCCCAACCCTAATTATTTCGCAACTAAGATGGGGCGCACAATGACCAACCACAGTGTCTGTTCCTGCAAAAATGTTAGTTCCCAGTACCCGGGCTTCCTTATGTGCCGCAGTATGCAATCCTTGGTAGAAGGTTAGCCTCCAATTGTAGGTGCTATGGGAAACAGATACATAATTACATTTGAGCACTGCAGATGGGGCACAAAAAAGGCATAGTTGTCTCTGCACGGGCACATGGAGAAGGGGCTTAATGGCAGAGCTGTACCTCCCAAGTTGTCCTAGGCGCCTTCAGAGTGGTTTGGTGTCCTACTGTCTTAGAGGTTAGGGCTGATGGCCGGTGGAGCTGCTAGACAGCTAATGAGGAGATTGGCCCTTGTTTCCCCCTCGACCTTGACCTACCTAGCAGGACATTGGACACAGTTCATCCTCGTCTCCCTGCTATGGCTACTTCCTCCCCTCCTTTCCCACAAATTCTGTCAACCTCGTTGTTTGTTTACTGTACCGTACTACGCTATTGTAAGTGATGTCATTTGTAACACAATGTTTCTCTGGTATAGCGCTCTGAAACCTCTGGGTCTAGCCAGTGCTTTAGAAACCTTTTTAGATATACCTTGTAATGCAAGGATCCTCTGGTTAAGCGCTCTGATACCTCTGGGTCTAGCCAGTGCTATATAACCTTCTCAAATCAATAAACTAAAAACTGGTTTTATTGAACGCTAAGACCTGAGCAACATGGCTGATGGCCGGTGGAGCTGCTAGACAGCTAATGAGGAGATTGGCCCTGGTTTCCCCCTTCACTGTCACCTACCCAGCCAGACATTGGGCACAGTTCCTCCTAGTCTCCCCGCTGTTACTCCTTCCTCCCCTCCCTCCTACGCATTCTAGAAAAATTGTTTATGTGTACTGTACCTTACTATGCTCTTGTATCTGATGTAACTTTTAACGCAACTATCCTAAATGTAAAGTGCTCTGATACCCTCTTGGGTCTAGTTTGCGCTATATAAAACTTTATAAATAAATAAAAATACTTAGTGACAGGTTCAGAGTGCACTTTAAACAGATAATAAGATTTGGTGGCCAAAGGATTGGAGGCTGCAGACAAGCAGCTGATTTCATGAGGAACTTCCAGTGTCTGGGGAGGAAGTTTCGCTACCTGAGCAATGAGCATGGTTAATGGGGTGGCCAGCGAGAAGAGGTCCCAAGGGCGGTGGGGGGTTCTGAAGCCAAGGGGTACACAGAGAGGGGAAACCGGGCGATAGGAGCACGGTGCAATTACTTACCCGTGCCCTGGTAAAGTTCACTGATCCTTCCTCTTCCTCCTCCCCCTCCTCCATGGCTGGACTGAGAGTCTGAAAGTGGTGAAAGCTGGTCATGGTCAGCTCCAGAAGCTCTGACTGCAACTGGAGGAGAGGCAGTGCTGTCTGCGCTGCAGAGGCGGGGGACGGGCTAAGGGAAGTTGAGGGCTGGCCCCATATTAAAAAAATAAATAAACGCAACCACCATACAGGAGGCGTAATTCAATACAAAGATTTTTTTTTAAATAGCTACCACCAGAGTGGCCGATAATGCAATGCAGAAAGATAAAGCTACCACCAGAGTGGGCGCTAATGCAATGCAGAAAAATGAAAAGCAGATACCATGAAGCAGAACCGCAAACACCGGGCTAAGCCAAGAAACCAGCAGAAAACAACACACATTTGCATTGAAAAACAAGGAAAGACGCGAAGATGAAGCAAGGCAGCCGAAGCGAAACAAAACAAGCAGAGGTTGGGGAAAAGCAACATTTTTAGAAAAAGATATTCGAAACCACAACATAAAGGGGCTTACCAAAAAGAAAATAGTACCTGCATCAAAGTGGATGGCCACTAATAAAGGGGAATTAAAATGTTTTAAAACAAAGATATATATATTTTTATTTATGTTTATTCAATTTCCAATGAGTATGGTAACATACTGAAAGGTACACGTCAATAAGCAATATTCAGCGAGGAAGAACCCCCCCAACCCACCCCACTGGCAATCAGATGTAATACATAAATATTTTGGTGAATCTAGAACAGAGCAGACAGGCATATGTGGCATAACATATACACAGTAAAAAGGGATACACACCCAGTGTAACAGATCAATGTCCGAGCAAGTGTGGCACATAGATACTCAATTATGTCAGATCAGGATTATTCAATTGATATATAGTCAGTGGGGCCCAGAAAACCTTGGGCCATGATGCATCCGGCAGCTCCTCCGCATAAACCTCCAACTGATCTCTACAACAGAGTAGATCATGGATCCAGTTTTTGACAGTAGCTGTGGATTTCGCACCCCAGCACTTCGTTACAGTCCTCCTTGCCAACAGAGTGGAGACCGCAACTATACGTCTGTTGCAGGGTTTCAAACTCTGAACACTCCCAAGCAGGCAGATGACTGGTGCATGGTGCACAGGTTCCAGAACAATATCAGTTAGCACACTCGCGGCCTTAGATCAAAATACAAAGAAACCTGCACATAGCCGTGCCAAGTGTAAAAAGTCAGGACCTGCTTGACCACATCTCATGCAGCACGCAGTCTCACGCAACCCAAATCTACAAAGTTGCAATGGGGTATAATATAATTGATGCAAGTATTTAAAGTGAATTATGCGAAGGTTGCAATTCGCAGTGAGATGGCCCATTAGTGTGCAGCAAGACTTCCATTGCTCGAGCATGAGCATGAATCCCAGAGCGGTTGTCCATCTAAGATATGAGGGGTGTTCACCGGGCTCTCGCTCCCGCAGAGAAGCATTATATTGGCTGGTAATCAGACCGTTTCTCTCTGCTCCTGCTAGCACCTCCCGCAGCGCTAGCAGGGTTGTAGATTCTGTCGGGAAGTCCAGATAGACGTCTTTTATTGCCTGTCATACTCTGACATAGGCAAAACCCAGCAAAAAGCCATGGTTCCGGCCCCCCTGTACATCCCATAGGGACGTAAACTGACCCTGTTTATACAAATCCCCCATAAGAGTGATACCAACAGTCGCCAATTCCTTCAGTGCAGATTTCTCCCTCGCCGCCGAGATATCAGGATGCGCAGCCAGTGGCAGCAACGGGACGTATAGATAGGGAAGTTGTGCTCTTGCAGCTAGAGTCCTCCAGGCCCAGGGCGTACATTGTACAGGGTTAATTTCAGTCGTGGGACCCCCCCATACCCCTGAGAGAGTCACCTCCTATAGGGACATTGGAAGACCAGCGTCCGCCTCGATAGCAGTGTGAGGTTGAAACCACTGTGGAAAATGCCAATAATGTGCAAACTGCGCTTGAGCGCACAGATAGAATAACCGCAGATCGGGATCCTCAATGCCGCTACGGTCGACTGGCTGCACCAGCGTGTCCTAGCTACATATGGGCTTCTTACCGCCCCCTACAAATGTAAGGATTTCCATCTGAAGTGTCTTTAATAGTATTACATTCAGCTTAATGGGGATATTGACAAAAACATAAAGCAATTTGGGCAATACAGCCATTTTGATCACCGATATGCGGTCTGCGAGCGAGAGAGGTAAGCAAGCCCACCGCTCTGCCTGCTCAGTCATCCGTGTGATGACCTGGCCATAGTTTGCAGCAACAACCTACTCCGGGTCTCTATGTAACCATATCCCCAAGTACTTCACTGGATCCTGAGTCCATGTCAGCGAAAAGTCAAGTGCTACCTCTCGTGTACCCCGTCAATGGGAATACCTGGGACTTCGCCCAATTGATCCCTAAACCGGAATATCTCTCGAACTTAACGTATTCCCGAAACAGTCCCGGTAAATAAGTGGCTGCTCCCGGACATATAATAGCATATCATCGGCATATAGTGAGACCACAAGTGGTCTCTGCCTAAAGCGCAAGGTGGCCGCTGCATGTCGCAGCCGCAGTTTACAGGCAAGTGGCTCCAGTGCCAGCGAGAACAGCATGGGGGACAAGGGGCACCCCTGCCGCGTACCCCCTTCTATAGGATAGGCTGTCGAACACCATCCGTTTCCACGCACTTGAGCCACCAGATCCGCATATAGAACCTTTATCTGTTGAAGAAAAAAAGGGGGTAGGCCCATCCTGGTTAGGACCATGAACATATATCCCCATTGGAGGAAATCAAAGGCCTTCGCTGCATCGAGCAGCACAGCCACTGCCTGGAAGTCTGGATCAAAATAATGAAGCGCGGAGAATACCGTTCGTAAGTTGTGAGCTGTGGATCTAGCGGACACAAAACCCGACTGGTCTGGAAGGACCAGGAGGGGAACCAGCGGCTGAATTCGAGTTGCTATCATCTTCGCCAAAATCTTGGCATCAATATAAATAATGTAGAGAGGCCTATAGGAGTCGCACCTATTGGCGATCTTGTCAGGCTTCAGAGAGTCACTAACGTAGCTTCTTTGAGGGTCGGCGGAAGTCTCCCCCACCGCATAGACCTTCAGAAGCCTAGGGGCGAGATCATACACATAGGCTTTGTAAAACTCACTGGGGAGCCCATCAAGTCCTGCAGCCATGCATGTGGGAAGAGACATTATCGCCAATTTGACATCCTCTACATAATTGGGCTGTGTAATATATTCTTTATGACCCTGTGAAAGCCATCCCTGTGAGACATCATCCAGATAGGAATGTATCTGCTCCGGGGGTATGGATCCCCTGTTGGCATAAAGTTTAGTATAGAAGTTAAGTGTCAGGATCTGCCAAGGCGCCTACCGAACATTAAAAAACTACAACTCCCAGAATGCCTATACAGGGGGCGTGGTCCTACATAAGCTGAGTGGACCCATTGCTTCCTGTTCGTGATTTTGTGACCTGCAGTTCGTTTGCTGTATAGTGGAGGATTGTTTCCTTGTCTTCTCTGGATTCTGGATAAGAGAAGTTCTTCCGTTTTGTTTTTGGTTCCAGCGCGAGTGAGTTTGGAACGCGCTATTATTGCAGAGTGTTTTTTCACGTCTGCCTTTGAAGCAGGAACGGTGTTTCCTGTTCCTTGTTTGTTTGCCTGATCTTTACCTGCCGGCATTTCAATCTTCGTTGCTGTCAGGAGAGGGACGAGCCACGGAAGTACAGCGGACTGTTAAGAAGTGCAACTGAGCTGTGAGTTACACGCACGCGTGAGATTAACGCGTGCTAGGAAATAATGAACTGTGATGTGTAGACTGTGTTATGCTGACTGCCTAGAATATTATTGGAATCCTGGTGGTGTTTATTGAGAGCGGAGTGTTGTGGTGCTAGCCTTCTGCGCACTGCCGCTATGAAGCAAGGCACTAGTGTCTCCTGATTTAATTGCCAAAGCGGAAGATAGTGGGAAGGCCTACATCTTGCCGTATTTGGAGCGTGCACATAGGAGAGACCTTTAGAGATATTGAAAGGGAGCGGAAGATAGTAGTAGGAGGCTACATCTTGCCGTATTTCCTGAAGGAACTTATTGTACATTCTGGCATCACAGACATGCTCGTTGGAGCCTAACATTTATCATTTGAGAGCACTTATTGGGTGGAAATTCTCACGTTTAATTTAAAGCACAATCCTTTCCAGGAGGGGTAGGTATAGCCATGTTACAAATAATTGTACAGCAACTCTAGGGGGTGAATTAGAAATAATTGTTGTTTATATCCCATAGGAAATATTATTGCAGCTATACCTATACCATGATACAGGGAGGAGGTGGAGAGCGTTGATTGAAGAAAGGTGAACCTTTTATCATCATAGGGATCCAGGAATAGAGATAGGATTTTCGAAGTGAACAGTAATAACCAGTACCCTGTTATTTTCTTGTCTTTCAGCCTTCCCTTCCCAGCTGCCCCCTTCCTTTCCCTTCCTTGGTCTCCTGTTTTTTCCCTCGCCCTATCGCTCGAACCCACTGTGTTTTTGATACCAGTGTGTTGGTGAGATCGGGAGGTGGAGTTTTATGTGCATCATCCGGATCCTGCAGCGTGGAGTCTGACAGAATCACGAACCCACGAATTGCATTCTGCCTGGTCCGGTTGGTGTACATATGGCCACCTTGGATGATGTGTTGAGGGCTTTGGCTTTGGTTCAACAAGAACTAGTAGCGTCCAAGGCTGAGGCGGTTGCACTGAAGGACAGGGTCGAACAGTTATCAAAAAACCCTTTTTCTTCAGGTGCATCACAGATTCAAGTAACTGTTCCTCCCCCTATCCCTTTAGCTACTCCCGAACGGTATGGGGGGGATCCACGCAAAACACAGGCTTTCATGACGCAGATACTGCTGCATTTTTCTTGTAAGCCTGCGTCTTTTCCTACGAATCACTCCAGGGTTGCGTTTGCCATGTCATATTTGGTGGGGGATGCAGCCAATTGGGCTGTGCCCTTAGTTAAGAGAGATGATGCCATGCTGTCAAATTGGAATGTGTTCAGGGAGGAGTTTGAGAAAGTCTTTGACAGAAGGGCCACTAATTTCAGTGCGGACAAGGAGTTGTTATCACTGCGACAGGGGAGAAGCGACTTGATAACATATCTAACTACTTTCAATCGCTTAGTAGCGGAAACCGAGTGGCCAGAGGGTAAAAGAATGTCCCTGTTTTATCAGGGTTTACGGGAGGAACTGAAGGATGCAGTAGCACACATAGACCCGCAGCCCACTACTTGTATAGATATGGTGAACCTGGTATTGCGGTTGGATGGTAGGTTGACTGAGAGGAGTGGGGATAGAAGGAAATGGGACAGGGGCTATGCCCGTAATGTAGGATTTCCTTCTAGAGCTACGGGTTCTGCAGAGGCAGGGGTGGAGCCAATGGAAATAGGAGCTATTAGGCCCCCTTTATCAAAAACTGAGAGAGAAAGTAGAAGAGTCCAAGGTCTCTGTATGTATTGTGGGAAGAAGGGACACTATGTAAGAGAATGCCCTTCAAAGCCCAAGACCTCAAATACTTGGAATAAGAATCAAAGGGTGGCAGCTTCTAGCACGGCCAGAGAGACGGAAGAAGGGCAATCATCCTTGCCTAAGGCGGAAGAGATCCCCGACTGGAAACTTACCTCCTTGTCATCCTCTGGGATAGGGGAAACTGAGTCCCATTTGGTGTTAGAGATGTCTTTGGAGTGCGAGCAAAAAATCCATGCGGTAATGGTGATGTTAGACTCAGGGGCGACAGGAAATTTCATAGACAACGGGTTGGTGAATCGTCTGTTGTTACCTAGAGTACCCCGAGGTAATCCCGAGGAGGTTTTAGCCGTTGATGGGCAGCCCATTAAATCGGGTCTCATAACTGAGAAAACTGCTGAGGTGGAGTTGTCTATAGAAGTATCAGAAGGTCGACACGTGGAGAAAGTGGAGCTGAATATCATAGATGCTCCGCAATATGAAATAATCTTGGGAATGCCATGGTTTATATACCATAATCCTTCCATTGACTGGAAGTCCCGTACAGTGCATTTCGCTTCAGGGTTCTGCAAGGAACATTTAGTACCTTATGTTTCTTCTCCAGGGGCAGTGCTAGCATTGCAATTTGTGGTGGCTACAGCGGCTGAGAAGGAGGTGGTGCTTCCAAAACAGTATGAATCCTTTCAAGATGTTTTTAGTGAGAGCAGAGCTGAGAAGCTACCGCCTCATAGGGCCTACGATTGTAGGATCGACTTGATTGATGGGGCAGTGATTCCTACGTGTCGGGTATATGCGTTGTCTGTGCCCGAAACTGCTCATTTAAAGGAGTACATCAATCATTATGAGAGCATAGGATTCATAAGACCGTCCCAGTCTCCTGCAGCCTCGCCACTTTTCTTTATAGCAAAGGCCAATGGTGATTTGAGGGCATGTGTGGACTACCGCGTCTTGAACAAAAATACCATCCGGAATCGTTACCCTCTCCCCCTCATCACCGTGTTGATCGATCAAGTGAGGGAAGCCGTGATCTATACTCGCTTGGACTTGCAAGGGGCTTATCACTTGGTCAGGGTTCGAGAGGGGGACGAGTGGAAGACGGCTTTCAAGACGCGGTATGGACTATACGAATATCTAGTCATGCCGTTTGGGCTTTGTAATGCCCCTGCGGCGTTTCAGTTCCTGATTAATGATGTGCTGAAGGAGTTCATTGACTTGTTTGTAGTCGTGTATATAGACAACATCCTGGTGTACTCGATGGAGGAAAAATGTCATGTGGAACATGTTTGCAAGGTATCGGCCAAGTTGCGAGAACATAGCCTTTTTGTGAAACTCAGCAAATGTGAGTTTGGAGTATATAGCGTGGAGTTCTTGGGAGTAATGATCAGTCCAGAGGGGTTACAAATGTCAGAACGTAAGGTGGAGGCAGTGCGTGATTGGCCGGTTCCGAGAAATGTGAGAGAGGTCCAGAGTTTTCTGGGCTTCGCGAATTACTATCGGCGCTTTATTTTACATTTCTCGTTGACTGCTGTGCCAATTACCAGACTTTTGAGAAAGGGTAAGCCCTTCGAGTGGACTAGGGAAGCAGGTGAGGCCTTTGAAACACTTAAAACCTCATTCATCACAGCCCCAGTGTTGTCACATCCCAATTTGGAACATCCCTTTACGGTAGAGGCTGATGCTTCAGATGAAGCTATCGGGGCGGTGTTGTCACAGAGAGATGTGGGTACAGGGCAGTTGCACCCGGTGGCCTTTCTGTCAAAGAAGTTGAGTTCGGCTGAACTCAACTATACGATAGCTGAGAAAGAGTTGCTATCGATCAAGAGGGCTTTTCAGGAGTGGAGGCAGTATCTATGGGGGGCCCGGCATACCATCACCGTGTATACAGACCACCGGAATTTGCAATTTATGTCCTCTGCTAGACACTTAACCCAAAGGCAAATGAGGTGGATGCTTTTTTTTGCTGAATATAATTTTGTAGTCACCTTCCGTCCAGGGTCTGAAAATAGAAAGGCAGATGCTCTATCACGACAGTCTATGCCAGCAGATAGTGTGGAAGAGAGACAGGCCATCATTCCGGAAGGGAAAGTCTTATGCATAGTCAGAGCTGAGACCTTTTTGGATGATGTAAGAACTTATCAGTATCCAGGAGGTTGGATGTCATGGGCTCATGGCGTAGCAGAGAGGAAGGTGAGAGATGGGTTGCCTTTTTACCAGAATAAATTATTTCTGCCCTCTATACCGTTGCAGAAAAAGGCGTTTGTTTGGGGTCATGAGGGAGAACTGGCGGGACATCCTGGTGTTCGTAAAACCCTCGATATAGTCCAAAGGCATTTCTGGTGGCCTAATCTAGTTAAGGATGTCAAGACATGGGTGGCTAGGTGTGATATCTGTGCGAGAGCAAAGGGAGTAACCTCTAAAAAAGCGGGGAAACTTATTACCATGCCTACTCCCAGTCAACCCTGGCAGCATATCAGTTTGGATTTTGTGTCTGGTCTTCCGTTGGACAAGGGGTTTTCCGCCGTTTTGGTGGTAGTAGACAGCCTCACCAAAATGGGACACTTCATCCCTTGTACAAGTCTTCCGAATGCCAGCCAAACGGCACAACTTCTAGCTAGCAATGTTGTCCGTTTGCATGGTATTCCTCGGGTGATAGTGTCCGACAGGGGACCCCAGTTCATCGCCAGGTTCTGGCGCATGTGGTGTCGTGCGCTGAATATTGAGTCTAATCTGTCTACCAGCTTCCACCCACAAACAGACGGGCAAACCGAACGTCTGAATCAGACGTTAAAGAAATATTTGAGATGTTTCTCTAAAGAAGCTCATGAATCCTGGGTAGATCTTTTGTGGATGGCAGAGCTGGCCTACAATAACACCTGGCACAGTTCAACAGGAATGTCGCCATTCAAGGCTAATTTCGGATTTGATGCAAAAACATTGCCGATTGACTTACCCCCCGATCTCCAAGACCAGCCCTCTGTTAAAGAAAGGGTATTGATGTTGAGGAAGGTACACAAGGGGGTGCAGGTACATTTGAACAGGGCAAAGGAAGTGTACAAGAGGTGGGAGGATCGCCGCAGGATCGAGAGTCGTCAGTATGTGGTGGGCGATAAGGTCTGGCTGTCTACCAGGAACATTAAGTTCAAGTTGCGCAGCGTGTTCCACCCCAGGTATATCGGCCCTTACTCCATCGTGAAACAAGTGAACCCTGTAACATACAAGCTAAAGTTGCCAGGTTCCTTGCGTATACACCCTGTGTTCCACGTACAGTTGTTGAAACCTGCTCTGTCCTCTCGTAGAGCGGCCCCTCCACCAGTGTTGTGTGATGGGGGAATGGAATATGAGGTGAGGAGCATAAGGGACTCGAAGTGGAGTCGGGGTGTTCTGAAATACCTGGTTTCATGGAAGGGGTATACCGCAGAGGATGATTCCTGGGAGCTGTGTTCGGATGTGCATGCTCCGGCGGCGGTGCGCTCTTTCCACAGGAGATTCCCTACTAAACCAGGCCCTAGGAGGCGCTAGGGAGGGGGACATACTGTCAGGATCTGCCAAGGCGCCTACCGAACATTAAAAAACTACAACTCCCAGAATGCCTATACAGGGGGCGTGGTCCTATATAAGCTGAGTGGACCCATTGCTTCCTGTTCGTGATTTTGTGACCTGCAGTTCGTTTGCTGTATAGTGGAGGATTGTTTCCTTGTCTTCTCTGGATTCTGGATAAGAGAAGTTCTGTCCGTTTTGTTTTTGGTTCCAGCGCGAGTGAGTTTGGAACGCGCTATTATTGCAGAGTGTTTTTTCACGTCTGCCTTTGAAGCAGGAACGGTGTTTCCTGTTCCTTGTTTGTTTGCCTGATCTTTACCTGCCGGCATTTCAATCTTCGTTGCTGTCAGGAGAGGGACGAGCCACGGAAGTACAGCGGACTGTTAAGAAGTGCAACTGAGCTGTGAGTTACACGCACGCGTGAGATTAACGCGTGCTAGGAAGTAATGAACTGTGATGTGTAGACTGTGTTATGCTGACTGCCTAGAATATTATTGGAATCCTGGTGGTGTTTATTGAGAGCGGAGTGTTGTGGTGCTAGCCTTCTGCGCACTGCCGCTACGAAGCAAGGCACTAGTGTCTCCTGATTTAATTGCCAAAGCGGAAGATAGTGGGAAGGCCTACATCTTGCCGTATTTGGAGCGTGCACATAGGAGAGACCTTTAGAGATATTGAAAGGGAGCGGAAGATAGTAGTAGGAGGCTACATCTTGCCGTATTTCCTGAAGGAACTTATTGTACATTCTGGCATCACAGACATGCTCGTTGGAGCCTAACATTTATCATTTGAGAGCACTTATTGGGTGGAAATTCTCACGTTTAATTTAAAGCACAATCCTTTCCAGGAGGGGTAGGTATAGCCATGTTACAAATAATTGTACAGCAACTCTAGGGGGTGAATTAGAAATAATTGTTGTTTATATCCCATAGGAAATATTATTGCAGCTATCTATACCATGATACAGGGAGGAGGTGGAGAGCGTTGATTGAAGAAAGGTGAACCTTTTATCATCATAGGGATACAGGAATAGAGATAGGATTTTCGAAGTGAACAGTAATAACCAGTACCCTGTTATTTTCTTGTCTTTCAGCCTTCCCTTCCCAGCTGCCCCTTCCTTTCCCTTCCTTGGTCTCCTGTTTTTTCCCTCGCCCTACCGCTCGAACCCACTGTGTTTTTGATACCAGTGTGTTGGTGAGATCGGGAGGTGGAGTTTTATGTGCATCATCCGGATCCTGCAGCGTGGAGTCTGACATTAAGAACTATATCGGATGTTGTGTAGTGTGCCACTCCATCATCATCCAATATTTCAGGGATGTACTCTTGGCTTCTCTGTGCTGCCAGCTTTTGAGCTAAAGAACGGCTAGGGCGTCCCCCTCCCCATAATAGCAAGCTGTACTGCATCTGGATAGGTGAAGTAGCTCCTTATGAACCGTGTCATTATGCTCTGTAACAAGATCTCTAATTGCAGCCAATGTGGCAGGAGAGGGTTGTTTCTGCTGCGCCTGCTCAAGTGTTGAAATATCAGCTGCCAGTTTCTTTATCCTGCATCCGATATCCCACAACACGCCTGCCTGCACGCCACTACATGCACCTCTGATAGTCACCCTAAATGCTTCCCATAGCCATCCAGCACTCTCATCAGTACCCTCATTCTCCCGGAAATAGTTTAGAATGGCCTCCCCTATAGTTTGCCTGAAAACCGGGTCAGTTAGCGAAGCCTGCGGCAGCCACCATGCAAAGGGCGGCCTCTCACAGGCATAAACCTGCAGTTCCAAGATCGAAGGAGCATGATCTGAGAGTGTACGGGCCATGTGACCAACTTTCAACACCCATGAACACACAGCCTCAGAAACAAGCCAATAATCTGTGCGAGACCACGTCCTGTGAACAGAAGAAATTAAGGTACTCTCCCTAGTCCCAGGGTGTTGCAGTCTCCAGACGTCGTGGATATTGCCCGCATCCAGTATCCACAGTAGTGTCTCAGACGCTTGCTTGTGTCTCGCTACTCCACTACACACCCAATCTAGGGCCGGATCCAGACTAACATTAAAGTCACCTCCCCAGATTATCTCAGCGAAAGGAAATCCAGAAATGCGGCGCCGCCCAAAGACATTGACCAGCTACACATTCACACAATTGACCATACACCATCGCCACTTGCCCAGACTCATCCGTTTCAGCGCGATTGACAGAAAAAGCGAACCCCTTTTTAACTAGAATCAACACGCCTCACACAACTCTCACTCCTGCCCAACACACACCTATTTTGTGTTCTGAGGCCTTAGTTAGATGTGTCTCTTGAAGAAACGTCACTTGCACATCCATTCTATCCAAATAAGCTAGTACAGATCACATTTTTTAGCGGTGCTGAGACCCCTCAAATTCCAGGTCAAGTATTGTACTTTACCACTCATGCTGTCTCTACCTTAGAGACTGAAAAAAAGCAATATCGCCCTTCACTGACATACCGTATCTTGGAGATCCACTCAACCTGAGATTCACCATAAAGAATCAATGTCGGCTCATTCCCCCTTATCGCACCCCCACCCACTTCAGCATGCCCAACACACTGAAGCCATCCCAAAAAAGTAAAGCCCTCCTCTAACAGAGAGCAAACCAAAATAGATCCATGTGTAGTACACCAATTGGGGGGCGTCAGAGTGCTACTTGCCTCCCAACTAGTTGGAGGTGGCTAAGCAAATCTATCAATTGTTCCATCTTTCTAGAGTCAACCTTCACACTGCACTTCATACCATGAGCCCCCAGAATCAGGAGAGGACATTAGATAACGTCATCCGGCGAACAAAACCATGACTTAACAGTAATACAAGCCCTTTATACCTATATGACGAAGAAGATGCAGTTACAGTAAGACAGTTCCTTAGATCGTGTCAACACTGCCACTGCCCACCACAGCAGCACAGCACTGGACCCGAGCCCACAATGACCTGGAAGCAGATAGGGCTAACACAGCAAATGCAAAAAGAACTATTGATGGACAGAATGCAGAACAATGTCATACATTCACCCCAGTACAGAGATCTGGGCCTAAATCCACCGTTTTTATGCTCACCATGCCAATCCAGTTTGAACCCAGCATATGCAAATCAGTCTTGACCCTGCGCCCAATGGTAATAGTCCAGTCTGAACTGCCAGGCCAGGTCCTCCCTGGACTGGAAAAAAGCATCCTAGGACCGGTTTCAGGGTTTCACCCCTCTTCAGCCAGGATAGCTTGATTCCAGTGGCATGGAGTGCACGGGACTCAGGTCTGAGCATACCCGTCCCACTCGGGGTGACAAATGCAAAATGAACTATTGATGGACAGAATGCAGAACAGTGTCATACATTCACCTCAGTACAGAGATCTGGGCCTAAATCCATCATTTATTTGCTCACCATGCCATTCCAGTTTGGACCCAGCCATATGCAAATCAGTCTTGACCCTGCGCCTAATGGGAATAGTCCAGTCTGAACTGCCAGGCCAGGTCCTCCCTGGACTGGAAAAATGCATTCTAGGACTGGTTTTGGGGTTTTACCCCTCTTCAGCCAGGATAGCTTGATTCCAGTAGCATGGAGAGCACAGGACTCACGTCTGAGCATACCCGTCCCACTCGGGGTGACAAATACAAAAATACCTATTGATGGATACAATGCAGAACAATGTCATACATTCACCCCATTACAAAGATCTGGGCCTAAATCCATTGTTTTTTTGCTCACCATGCAACTTCCATTTGGACCCATCCGTACGCAAATCAGTCGTGACCCTGCGCCCAATGGGAACAGTCCAGCCTGAACTGCCAGGCCAGGTCCTCCCTGGACTGAAAATAAGCATCCTAGGACCGGTTTCTGGGTTTCACCCCTCTTCAGCCAGGATAGCTTGATTCCAGTGGCATGGAGAGCACAGGACTCACGTCTGAGCATACCCATCCCACTCGGGGTGACAAATGCAAACAAAACTATTGATGGACAGAATGCAGAACAATGTCATACAATCACCCCAGTACAGAGATCTGGGCCTAAATCCATCGGTTTTTTTTTGCTCACCATGCCATTCCAGTATGGACCCAGCCATATGCAAATCAGTCTTGAACCTGCGCCTAATGGGAACAGTTGAGCCCGAACTGCCAGGCCAGGTCCTCCCTGGACTGGAAAAAAACATCCTAGGACCGGTTTCGGGGTTTCACTCCTCTTCAGCAGGGATAGCTTGATTCCAATGGCATGGAGAGCACGAGACTCACGTCTGAGCATACCTGTCCCACTCGGGTGACAAATTCAAAAAGAACTATTTATGGACAGAATGCAGAACAATGTCATACATTCACGCAGGTACAGAGATCTGGGCCTAAATCCATAGTTTTTTTGCTCACTATGCCATTCCAGTTTGGACCCAGCCATATGCAAATCAGTCTTGACCCTGCGCCCAATGGGAACAGTCCAGCTTGAACTGCCAGGCTAGGTCCTCCCTGGACTAGAATAAAGCATCTTATGACCGGTTTCTGGGTTTCACCCCTCTTCAGCCAGGATAGCTTGATTCCAGTGGCATGGAGAGCACGGGACTCACGTCTGAGCATACCCGTCCCAATCGGGGGTGAATACATGACTTGGAAGTTTGGGCTGGACTGTTCCCATGAGGCACAGGGTCAGACTGATTTGCATAAGGCCATGTCTGAACTGGGGTGGCCGAGTGAGCTAAAGAATGGTGATGGATTAAACCCATATGAGTTGACTGGGGGTGAGTGTTGATTTGCTCAAACGCTCCGTCCATCATCCCCTTTGGTATCACTTTGTTCGCCCTAAGTTGGCAGATTCTGCCCAGATGTGGGTCCCTAGCTCACTCTACCACTGGATTCAAGATAGCCTGGCTGATGAGGATCATGAATCCAAAACCGGTCCCAGGATGCTTGTTTCCGGTCCAGGGAGAACATGGCTTGGCAGTTCGGGCTGGACTGTTCCCGTGAGGCACAGGGTCAGACTGATTTGCATACGGCCACGTCTGAACTGGGGTGGTGGAGTGAGCTAAAGAATGGTGATGGATTAAACCCAGATCAGTTGACTGGGGGTGAGTGTTTGATTTGCTCAAACGCTCCATCCATCATCCCCTTTGGTATCGCTTTGTTCGCCCTAGGTTGGCAGGGTATGCCCAGACATGGGTCCCTTGCTCACTCTACTACTGGATTCAAGATAGCCTGGCTGTAGAGGATTATGAATCTGAAACCAGTCCCAGGATGCTTGTTTCCGGTCCAGGGAAGACATGGCTTGGCAGTTCGGGCTGGACTGTTCCCATGAGGCACAGGGTAGACTGATTTGCATATGGCCATGTCTGAACTGGGGTGGTGGAGTGAGCTAAAGAATGGTGATGGATTAAACCCAGATCAGTTGACTGGGTGTGAGTGTTTGATTTGCTCAAACGCTCCATCCATCATCCCCTTTGGTATCGCTTTAACACAGCAAATGGGCCTATCCATACTAACAATATGAAATGTACGTTAAACCATGAATAAAATGATAACATAACAGTCAGCAAAGTATCAACGCAGCCCACACCTGGTCCTCATCGTCCTGTGTAGCACTGGACTCCCGTCTCCTACGCTTCAAATGTTTAGCATGTTTCAGAGCAGCCTTGGGGGTTGAGAAGATTTTGGAGTCCCCATCTGGGCCTATAAGCAGGCGGGCAGGATATAACAATGCATACCGGACCCCTTCTGGTTAAAAAGAAATGTCACTGCACCAAATTCCCTTGTGGCCGCTTGCACAGACACAGTGAAGTCTAGGAAAAAGGCCAGTGCGTTGCCCTGATAAACTATATCACCTCTGTCCCTAGCCATCTGCAAAATAGCAATAGTTGAGCTATAATTGGGCGGTGAGGAGCTCCCGGGATAGGCTTGGCATATTGGAAACCTGCTCGGCACCAAAGATTTCTTTAATGAGGTGCTCTATAAAGGTCTCCATTTTCCCCATGTTGGTGGATTCTGGCAGCAAAGTGAGTCTGATGTTATTGCGCCGGGACCGCGCTTCTAAATCATCATTTTTGGCCTGTATGAGGGCCAACACTTTCTCCATGTTGAGCGCCTTCCCCGTGATTTCACTCAGGCCATCCTCCGCTGCAGACACCTGCTGCTCCACCTCCCCGATGGAAGTATTTTGTTTTTCCAGTCGCGTAGACATATGGTTGAGTCGGTGGTTCACCGCCCCCATTATGACCTCAATTAAAATGAAGGCTGCGTTGCATTGCTAGCAGCATGGTTTCAAGTGTGGGAGGCTTGTCATTCTGGTAGTCTGCCTCTGAATCAGATGCTGCCTTCTGCAATGATTTCATCGATATTGGCACCTCAAATGTAAAGGTGGCTGGGATTTCTCAGTTCTTCCCATCTCAACCGCCCTAACGAACTCCACTAATACCAGTTGATGAATATGTATAATTGAGCACAGGGCTCACACGCCTTACAAGCCCATACAAAGCGGAAGTCAGGGCAAATCAAAGTAATCCACTGCAGACCTTAACAAAACGAGGCACTAATCCAGGAACACTGGCACCTCATTTCTTTTACACGTCAATATACATGGTGTATGGTATGGCCAGTACAGTGCAATAAAAACACTGGAACCTTCACAGTCCAAATGCACAGAGCGAATAGAGCACCCCAAGTACAAGCAACAGAAAGAATTGACTGGTATACAGCTGGGCCCAGTCGACAGCTCAGTCCAACACATGCACAAGAACGTCGAGTGTACAACGGGTGGGCTTCAAAGATATAAGGTGCACATAGTGTCCCGGGCTATATTTCATGGGAGGCAAGCTATCATAGTTTTTTTTTGTGCGAGGCAGCCATGTACCGAGGCACAGTAGTCCCAGAAATTCGTACCGCCTTGCCGATAAAACAGAGTTGGGGGGAGCAGCCCAGAAAATATCAGCAACCCCCTACCCCATGCCTGCGGCTGCCAGGAGACATAGCAGAGGCAAGGGCAGCGGCAAGCAGGCATATGCAGACAGGGCCCTCTCGCAGGCGTAGGCAGCCGGGCAGAGGCCCACAGTAGTAGTGAAATAGTTAGGGAGAGCAGGCACACATCCTCTCGCAGCGATCTGGCTCCACTGGCTCCAGCACCTTAAATCCAGAGCTCGATTGGTCCGATTATTGCTCGTCCGGATAGAAACCCACGACCTTTACTCTCTGAGCAGCTAGCCCCCAGCCACAGTCTGTAGGTGCAACCCGCTCCCAGGCCCGCACCCGCCTCCGCATCCACTAGCCTGGGCCGAGCCGCACCCCACTTACTGTAGCGGCAGCAAGCACTTTCGGTGTCAGGCAGCGGCTCCTTCAACTCCGGCACGGCTCTCTCCCCAGGTGTCCGTTTGGTGCGATCTCAAGCCGGGGCTCCGCGTCTGCCAGCCTGAGTCGGCACTCCACTCGCTGCCTCGCCCAGCCATGGTCAGCCTCGGGGATCTTCAGTTCGACAACATCGGTGACACCACACGCCCGCAGCAGCTACCACAGCAGTGGGCTCATACCTCCAGCAGCAGGGGTGGTTACCAGCAGCTAGTGAGGGCCGCTCTCAAGGCCTCGCAGCGGCCGCCATCTTGCAGCGGCTCTGCCAGAGCAACACGACACCGCAAAGTCTTTGTTCCAGTTGCTCCCAGCAGCGCAAACTAACCGCTGTCAATATATAGTGAAGAGCATCATATCACCGTAAAGATGTTTTAGAGGCAAGGATGCAGCTGTAGATGGACGGATTATGGTCAGATTAACGCTTAGCCGGGCTGAGCCTCACTAGGGTGCGCCCAGCTTGCCGTGGGCCCTCTAGGGCCCCCTAAAATGTAGTTCATCAGGGCTGCTGAGCTACAAACGGATGTGATGTATCGTGAGCGCGAACAAATGAGGAGGCAGGAAAGAAGAGTGATGCTGGAGTAAACCTATGGTAAGCAGCTGGAGGGATTACACTCTGTATAGTGAATACATCAGGTCTTGCAAACAGCACAAGTGCTCTGCTTAGGCGCAACCTAAAAATAGGCTGCTGTTGCTCACTACCCCAGCACTGTTGCAGAAACAGGCTGCATAGTGCCACGCACAACATTTGTACTATGGTAGAGAAGTGTGTGCATGCGTCTACAAAGGATTTGTACTGGAAGCATACTCTTAAAGTACAAAATCCTATGCCTAGATAATTCTTAAACATTCCACACACTCTGTGCGTTCTGTACAGTGAATTACACATACAATGTGTAGAATGTTTGGGCGGATTAAAATAATTATTCATGTTAGTGCTTGCTTCAAGGAAGCATTTTCTTTTACACAAGGGGTTGGCTATTTTAGTAGATCTTGTTTTGTATGAAAAAATATGGGCTCTAACGCCAATCTGCCCACATTACATCCAAGGAGTACATCTTTGAAGCAAAGTGGTGCAAAGAAGCCCAAATCACTTTTTATGCTGAAGAAAGACTTTTTACACTCGAAAGTCAATACCCTTGCAAGAGTTTGCGCTTCTTGGTGTCACTTTGCATGACTCTGGCCTGGCACAAACCCTCAGTAGCTGTGATCTTAAAGTACTGATAACTTGGGCTCGCTGTCAAAGTATAAAAATACGCTTATTTTTATGAGCAGAGTTCTTTTGACAAGAAGTTTAACTAATTCATTCATTTTACCAGGGTTCCCTGAGGAATTGCTCACGTTGACCATGCCTTAAAAACTCTGTTTGTCGTTTGCATAGTACACGTGCAAAAATTGCAATGAAGCTCATCACAGCGCATGCACTCAGATCAACATGACTACATGGAAAGATGCCCATTTCTAAAAGTATTATAAACATGCAAGCATCCACGCACATAGATCAGCAAATGCAACAATTATTGCGCACTTCTGTGCAGCAGAAGGCATAGGGTGATGTATATCAGTGAAGCACATAATCATGAGTAAAAAGTGAGTGTCAGGGAAGCACAGGGGAAATATGCTGCACTGAGATTTAGAGATGCACTTCAGTGGAGAATTGGGTAATGTACAATTTAGATTTTTCACAGCCTGCTGGGCAGAAAATCTGGATTTTATTAAAGACACGGAGGCTGATAATATGCAAATTTCCTTTATTGCCACAGCTGAGCAGCAACAATTGAATAGAACTTAAGTGAACATTCTGAAGAGAAAAAAAGACCCTCTATGACTAGGTATCTTCTTTTTTTGTTAGGCTGCGAAGAAAGAGAATCCAAATGCAGAAATCAGGACTCCAAACAAAGAAAAATTTTCAACTCGTAGTCCAGAGGGAAGGAAATTCTTGTTCTTATTCTGAAAGAAGAAGAAAAAATAAATTTTCAAGGCATTGTTCAAACAACAGGGAGGGTCTCAAAAACAAAACAAGTGGTGGGATAATATTAGCCTCCGTGTCTTTAATAAAATGCAGATTTTCTGCCCAGCAGACTGTGAAAAATCAAAAATTTATGGCATGACACGGAGGCCATATTATGCAAGTTTAAAGTGCATTAAGAACATCATCAATCATATTAGAGATTGGCCTAAAATAGCAAGTCTTAAACATATTATCATTTGACCAATCTGCAGCCCTAAGAATAATCCCCCACCAAGAAAGTGGGCTTTCGAAGCTGATGCACCTCTGAGAGAATGAGCTCCAAAGATAGAGGTGTCCACACTGCTTTCATACATGATTTTCTTCACCCACCTTGCTAGGGTTGGTGAAGAAACTCCCCTGTGAGGAAACCTATAGGAAATTAATAATTGAGTTTAAGAGTTATTTTCTCATATTCTTTCAAACATTTAAACACGCCGAGACTTTCATTCTGAGTAACAAATGGGTAAAAGATTGAAGAGGACATAATTTTAGTTCTCTTTTTTAGGTAAAAACAAACACCCTCTGGTTAAAAAGATCTGTTAGAAATATCAAGAGCTTTAACATCAGATGTTCTTCTGAAGGATACGAGACATAATAAAACAGTAAGTTTAAAAGAGATATGTTTCAAAGAAAGAGAATAATTTTCTCCCTAGGACGATAATGTACGAAGTACAAGAGTAACATCTCAAAGTGCGGAATATTTAGCAGTTGGAGGATTAAGGACTCTTATACTTCTCATAATCTTTTTAGTTAATAGATTTTGACCGACAGAGAGACCATTAATTAGGCAGTGTCCAGCAGAAATTGCGGATCTATAGACATCGACAGTTCTGTAAGAAAGGCCTTAAGTAAAGAGTTCAGATACGTAATTAGCGACATGTACTATATCAACTGAAACAGGATCATAACTTCGTTGAAAACACCATCGAACCCATCTGTTCCACGCCAGTCGATATGCCTTCCTTGTTCCAGGTGCCCATGATTCAGAAATGAGTCTGAAAGCATTTGGCGAAAGCCCTCGGACTTGCCATTGTCTCCTGAAATCCTCCATGCCGTCAGGACCAGAAAACCTTGATCTACAAGGGGATGAACGTCCCCTTCTGGACCCAAGAGTATTTCTCTGAACGAGGGTATTAGGATTGAAAAGTCTATGCTCATTTCCAGAATGATTGGAAACCAGGCTTGGGATCTCCAAAGGGGAGCTATTACAGTTATGATCTTGTTGTAACGCCGAGCTTGAAGAAGAAGACGGGGTAGCATTGCAAAAGGCGGAAAGCATAGGCTTTCAGCCCCCTCCGATCATGGAGAAAGGCATCCATCTTTTGAGCTTGAGGGTCCGGTATCCAACTGAAGAATTTTTTCAGTTGAGTGTTCAATCGATCTGTAAAAAGGTCCGTTGTGAAGGGACCCCATATGGATTGGATAGTTAAGAAGGTTTGTCTGTCTAGTCTCAAGTTGCGCGAGTCCTTGAAATTCCTGGAGAACCAATCTGTTTCACCATTGCTCAACCCAGGAATGTGTTCCTCTATAACCAAAATTCCAGCTCAAACAGTATTCCCAGAAGCCCTTCGTCAGGTCTGTTAGCTCTTTGGAGTGGGGTCCGCCTAGTTAGTTGACATAACGAACTGCTGACACATTGTCCATTTGTAGTGTCACACACAGTTTCGCTGATTTCGGAGTAAAACAGCGAATTGCAAATGAACCTGCCAGTAATTCTAAGCAGCTGATATGCAACTTCTTCTCTTGGGTAGTCCAGTGACCCCCTGTTGAGGAGTTCCCACATCTCGCTCCCCATCCTTCTAAACTCGCATCTGATTCTATTAGGATGTTTTGGTTCCTCCCCAAAAATGGCTCTGCCATTCCATGCTTCCGCATTCTTCAAACACCACAGGAGTTCGGTCTTCGATTTTAGGTCTAGAGATATCATTTGGGAATATGAATGGTTTGATCTTAGAGCCCTGGCTTTTAGTCTTTGAAGTGCTCGATAATGGAGGGGACCCGGAAGATAGATTGAATTGTGGATGATAGAAGGCCAACAATCCTTGCTAGGACTCTCAGAGGGAAGGTCTTTTTTGTGAGTGTCTTTATTAGTTCCTTCCTCACTTTCCTTACCTTTTCTGCAGGTGATTTTAGTTCTGTTTTTATCGTGTCTACCATGAAACCCAGGAACTGTGTTTGTTGACTCGGTATTGTACAAGACTTTTTCTTGTTTATGATAAAACCTAGATGTTCTAAAAGTTGAATAGCGAAGGTGGTATGAAGAGATGCAGTCTCCTTCGACTGGGCCATTATAAGGATATCGTTGAGGTATATGATTAGTCTTACTCCTCTTTCCCTGAGCCAAGCGGTCACGGGGCGCAATACCTTGGTGAAGCACCAAGGGGCGGACGATAGTCCAAAGGGAAGACTGCAAAACTGGTATAGTTATCCTTCCCAAGTGAATTGTAGGAATTTTTTATGAGGTTCCCAGATCGGAATTGTAAGGTAGGCATCCTTTAGGTCCATTCTCGTCAGCCAATCTCCTTTTCTTAGGATGTCCCTTAAAAGGTGTCTACCCTCCATCTTGAAGTGATGGTAGACTACCCAGTGATTTAGATCTTTCAGATTTATTACAGGTCTCTGTTCTTTGTTTTTTTTCTTTTCTACTAAGAAGATGTTGCTTAAGAATCCCAGTTTTTGTGTCTCGAATATTGCCCCTTTGTTTAATAAGTCTCTTACCTCTTGAGAGACTAGCTCCTTGTCTTTCAGTGAGAATATAATCTCTCGTGGGTGACGTGTTTGAAAGGGGGTATCGGTAAAATCTATTTTGTAACCCATTACTGTATGTAGGACCCAAGTGTCTTGAGTTACTAAATTCCATTTCCCAGCGAATTGACGAAATCTCCCTCCCACCTTTAGAGGGATATCTGAAAGGTCTTTCAAGGTTCCCACCTGATGAGAAAGAGCGTTGTCTTTGTTCGCCTCTGAAGGGACGTCCACGTTTTTTTTGTCTCTGGGGGTAGAATTGATGTGAGCCATAGTTGTTGGAAAATCTTCCTCCGCGGGTGATGAAGGGTCTTGAGAAGTGTATTCCGCGACCGGGGAAACGACCTCGCATTCTCCCGGCCCTGGTAAATACTCTATCCTGGAATACTTTTTTAATTTCTTTTTGAGATTTTGGATAGAGCTAAAAGCACTAACGTAATTAGCCATTACTTTAATGAAATCCTCACCAAAAAGAAGGCCTTGGGAGTCAGCACCTCCATCTTTTTTGGCCAATTCTATAAGTATAGGATCGATTTTCAAAAGTACCCCTTTTCTTCTTTCTGTGGAAATGGCAGTGTTTACGTTGCCAACAAGACATATAGCCCTCTGTACCCATTCTCTAAGCTCTTTTGCGTCAATTTGATTATTCCCCAGTTAGGCTGATTTAGCCATCTTGAATATTTTGGTGAGTGGTCCTATGACGTCAAGAAGGCGATCTTGACAGGATTTTAATCCTTTGTCCAACCCTTTTCTGGGATCCTTGTTATTTTTTGTTATGAAAGCTACGACCTTGGGGTCCAATTCTGGTGTCAGAGCAATCTTATTGGGTAGTTAAGGGCGCGGACATTCAGACCGAGTCTAAATCTCACTTCTTGGGGTATTTCCTTTCTTAGCCAGAAGGAAAGGTAGTCCGCAATATGTTGAGATGGGGTCCACTCGGGTGATAAGGGGTGTTTAATTAGTAAGGGGTCAAACATTTCATCCCCAAATGGGTCCACGAGTACTATCGTCGACCCTGAGGCCTTAGATGCCTCTTCTAAGCTTCCAGTTCCTCTCATTTGATCATCCTCTACATCAGTCTTAAAACCAGAAGAGCAGGACAGCTCAATTTCTTGTTCGTAGCTACCATCATCAATTTCAATATGTATAGGAAACTCTGGGCCTTTATCTTGCCCATCTGGGTTGCCCGAGGCACCATTCCTTTCACCACCCCGAGGGGAGGGTGTGTGGAAGTGGAGGTTTTCGCTTTTTTGACGTCCTTTTTGGTTTGTTTTCCTCCAAATGCCCTCTTTTTAATGGTTTTAGATGCCCCATTAAGTTTACTTATTGAGGGGTTAGAAGATAAATTAGATAAGGACTCTATTTTTTTATTTATAGTATCATCAATAGAGTCCAAGGCTTCTTCAAGAGCCCTATTAACAAGTTCTTCCAATTTCTGCTCAATATTAACCTGAGATGTAGACATAGTAGTAGTTCTGTATATAAATAGGTCAAGTTGGCTCTCTTTTTTTTTTAAGCTTCCAAATGGAAGTAAGAGGTTAATAAAAAAAGGATCCTACCGTGATGCGTTTTTTTAACGAAGAAAAGGGTTAATTTGCTAGATTTATAGGGATAATAGTTTTCGAGTGAGCTCCAACGAGTGAACAGCTGATTTGAGTGTCGGTCGATGGTTATTGTTTAGACGCTTCTTAAATTGACAGTTGAGTTTATCACAACTGTCAAAATGCCCTTCGTATTGATGAAAAAAGAAATATCCCAAACATCTAAAATGGCGGTCACGCACTTAATAGAGCGTGCGTGACTGCCTACTAAGGAGCCTTCCTCTAATGAAGCTCCATGATGAAGAAGATACAGCGTTTCGCAAAACGAAAGATTTGGGCCGCCCGGAGTGAGAGCCTTTACTGGGTTAAGACCGGGAACGGCGGTAGGAAATGCGGGGTAGAGAGGCAAGGTAAGCTCTCTTGATCCGCGATCCGCAGGTGATTCTGCGCGAGCGTAAATGCGAGGACGAGGCCGGTAGAAGGATTTAAAAGACACGCTATATTTTATTAGGCAGGACTAATCCGGTCTGAAGTAAAATCGGAGAAGGGGGTGAAGGCTGAGGTGGAAGGGGTATTAAGACCCATATTAAGAGGAAAGTCATAATAAAAAACTTAAATGAAAGATAGGAAAGAGTTCTTATTAATAAAGAAAGCATTCATAGGTAAACAAAGTTGAAAAGAGTCACATATTATCATAAGATAATTAAAAAACATGTCAGTGATATAACAGACAGTCAAATAAGTAATGAAATAAGTAAAAGTACTGAGCTTATAAGGATAGTACTTATCTTTCTGAGCAGCAGCAACAAAGAAGGAAGATACCTAGTCATAGAGGGACATGTTATCTCTTCAGAATGTTCACTTAAGTTCTATTCAATTGTTGCTGCTGAGCTGTGGCAATAAAGGAGATTTGCATTATATGGCCTCTGTGCCATGTCATAAAATGTAGGTAACATCATTATGATTATAAGAAGAACACAGTGACAACACAGTAGACGTACAGAATGAGATAGAAGTGGGAACATGCTTTTTACATGATCAACTCAATTTTTTCAGGCTGAAGATGCTGGTTTATTGACACTGTGCACTGTGGCGCAGCTAATCAAATCCCGTGCATGTGCTCTGACCCATAAAATGTGTTGGAAAGGGCTAAAACCCTAATTGGCATTTAATGTCCTTTAAAGCCAAACGCCTACACAGGGAATGGGACAAGTCTAGTAAATTATTATCTTAGATTCTTAAAAAAAAGGTGGAAACACCATGTGATGTTTTTGCCTTGTCCCAACAGTGCATTGGCTACAACCCAGGTTGAGATAATTCGCACATTTCAGAAACACTAGCCAGACGTATCGGAGTACGGCTCAGTCCACCCCTGATTCAATAGTGCCATTTTTGGCAGATAGATATTCCCCAAGTGCCTGAAATATTTTGTGAAGAACTGGATGCAGACATCACATGGGAGGAGTTGTGAGAAGCCTTGGGTGTGCTGTCTGCAAATAAAGCCCAAGGCAGTGATGGTTTTACCAGTCTCTTTTGCCCCTACTATCTGAGAAACTACTGGAAGTCTATGAGAAGGCCTAGGGATTAGGTGAACTGCCTCCAACGATGCTAGAAGTCTCACTTGTAATATGTTAAAACATGGAGGAGATCCTTCAGATACCACTTCCTGTAGACCGTTGACCATGATTAATTCAGATGTGAAGGTTCTATGTAAAGTTCTGGTAGTGCACTTAAGATCAGTTGTGGAACTGTTAGTTCATGAGGCCCAATGTGAATTTATAACTGCCCATAGTACCGCCTTGAATCTACAATGCCTATCACGTCTTAAACTCTGTATAGGAATGGGATGCAGAGGTGGCCTAACTATGGTCGATACTGGCAAGACTTTCAACACCCTAGACTGGTCCTACTTGGTGGAGGTTTCGAGAAGGATGGGCTTTGGATTAAATGTTTGTACTTGGTTATAAATGATGTATCCAAATCCCAGAGCAAGAAGTGGGGGACTTGTAACCAAGGATTTTGGCAAGGCTTGAGGCACCACACAGGGATGCCTCCTCTCACAACAGCTTTTCAATTTGGTGTTGGAGTCCCTAGCAATAAAACTCCTGATAGGGATTGGGGAATCAGAGTGAGATATAGTAACCACATGCTCTCTCTATATGAAGATGATGCCTCATTCTACTTATTGTAGACGAGGGAGTCCATACTGGGACTATTGAAACTCTTGGAAGAATTTGGAGATCTAGAGGGGATCAACATCAATAAAACCAAAACCATGCTCTTTCCCTTGGGAATCCTGGCGGTGAGTCCCTTAGCTAGCTTGCCTGATCTTCACTCCAAATCGGAAGTGGATACATTTAAGCATATAGGATAATGCTGGCAGGGATGCTGGAGAAGCAGTATCTATATATAATGTGGAGAAGGTTATAGAGGGATTGCAATTGTTAATCCGGTTCTGGGCCTTTACCTACGATGGGGCGGGTTGCCATTACAAAGATGGTGTTTCTCTCTATATGTCTTTAAGCGGTTCAGAATTCCCTGGCCCTCTGCCACAGGCCACTTTTGGAATGCTGAACATTCTACTGGTTTCAATAGTGCAGGCTGGAAAGAAAATCCGGGTGGCACTTGCTACTGCCAAACTAGATCAGAAAGGGTTGGATAGGGTTACCCGACATAGAACAGTATTATTATGTAGCACATAAACAATATGCAGCAAAATGGGCTTCAGATACGGACTACTAGCAAAAACCGTTTTAATAAGGACATGTTTGGATATAGCCCTGATGGAATTATAGATGAGGGTATTAAAATTGGAAGGGGAATACCCTTTCACTTTTCTGGTGCAACATACTGCCCGAGTAGAATAGTTAACAGAGTCCTTAGACATCCGCCCCTCGCCACGGACCTAGAGTTGTGGATGATGAAACTATTTGAAGACATAAGCATAGATATGCGAATAGTAAATGGTAAGCAGGAGGGTTTCTCCTGTAAGGAGGTTCGGGAGTCTTTCTCTGTGGGAGAGATTACAATAAGTAAAAATATCATGGACTGCTGCGAAGATTTGGACTGAATTTCTGGAGGAGTCCTCCTGATTCATGACCCTACAGGTCCTACTTGAAAATTGGGGATTGGCTGTCCAGGATATATAAAGCCATCAAAAAATGACAGACCTAACAAAGAGCTGACAGTCTAAACAGCATGGAGTGACGATTTGGGTGAACAGCTCATAGATAATTATTGGAAAATAGCCTGTGCATAAAAATAGGGTTTCCCGCAATGTAAGTTCACATTAATGCAATTCATTTATGTACATTATACTTATCTTACCCTGCTCAAATTGAGCAGAATATACAAGGGGTATTCTGCAGCTTTTTCTTGATGCAGAAGGGGGAGCTACCTTTGCATACTTAGAATGGTATGGCAAGAAAGTTTTGCCCTACTGGAGGGAAGTAGTGGTGTGACAGGTATGGTCCTTGATCTCTCCCCTTGGCAAAGTCTGCTGGGTATCATAAATAAACAAAATAATAGAACAATGCGATATACATTTCTTCACTAGCACTGTTCCTTGTGAAAAAGTGTATAGCCATGGGTTGGCTGTGGACTAGAGGACCAGCAGGTTTGAATTGGCACTAGAAAAGGAGATACATATTATGTCTAGAAGAGATAAGAAGGCAAACAAAGATTTAGGAAAATGGGGAGCCCCACTGACATTTGTAGAGGGAGAGAATGGTGGGAATGGATGTCGACTCTGCCTCGTGATAGGAGGCATCTCAGACTACTATTGCTGAACAACATTGAGGGAGTATGCTCCTTTGCTTCAGGCAAGTTTTCATGTAAATACCCACACCCAACATACCACTCTCTCACACTCACACTGTCCTGCAACCATCCACATAACACTCCACACTTCCATGTAGCTCCTCAAAAAGGACTCTCTCACTAAACACATCACTGAAATCTGGGACCATCTTATGATAATGCTGCTGGCTGCTTTTCTTCACAGAAACCTGTCTGAACCCTGCCCCGCCACTTGCTGTCACCACAGCCATCCCCCTCGGCTACAAGATTGCCGGGTAAAACAGATCTCTTGGATGCAGAACCCTCATCATCGACAAGATCACCATCAGCTGCACCATTTTCATGGGCTCATCATCCTCCAACCTGGAAAACCTGTTGATCAAGCTCCATGTCACAGCCAGCTTCACCCAATGTGGAAATCCCTTCTACAGACCACAAGGACTGGGCACCAACTTCACTGACACCATCACAGACTTTGTTGCATCACTCGCCCTTGATGCTATCAATTACATCCTACTCAGAGACCAGCACTTCCACCTGGAGAACTACGCCGACCCCAACTCAGGTGCACTGATTGAGACCTTAGAACACTTGGCCTCATCCAATGAGACATACTCATGCCGGAAACCTACTGGACCCTATCTTCACCAACACCAACAATAGCTAAGTTGATGATGCCATATCAGTCCCTTGAACAGACCACGCCCATGACAAGTTCAGCATCCCATTCCTGGTCTGATGCACATACACCGCTGCTGGAACAGCATCACTGAATAGGACTGGAACACTGTTCTCAACCCCCACTGACCCAAACACAGCAATAGCCTCCCCAAAGCCATCAAGAATTTCAACTCGATCACCTGCCTCACCAACTTTCTGGTCCTCCTTAAACACAGCGAGACCACAAAAATGCAGACACTATGGCAGTTGGAACACAGAGGAACTCGGACTGATCAAATGGCACTGCAAACAACTGGAGTGCAAATGTAGAATGAGCCAGGACAATGCAGACAGAAGCATATTCAAATCTGCCCAAAGACACTACCACTAAATGATCCAAACCACTAAACGTGCCACTCTGGCAGACCGCATCAGAATAGCACCAACAAAAGCTAACCTTTCACCATGGTGAGAGATTTTCCCTCAACATCTGCTGCCTCTATCTCTATCACACCCTCGCAGGACCTCGGCATCACTCTCTCTCAATTCTTCAGCAACAAAACCAACACAATTTACAGCAATTTCAGCCACAACCAAACCCAACAGGCCTCATCAAATGCCTCCCGATCTTATCCAAAGAAGCAATGTTTACCACATGGCCCATCATCAACCCACTCCATCCACTCAGTAGCTCCATCAGACCCCTGCCCCCACCACGCCTACACCAGAGGACTGCAACCGTTCAGCGTCATTCTCAAAACCATTCTGAATGCCTCCATGACCTGTCCAGATGCATGGAACTGTCCTCCCTTTGCTGGAGAACCCCTATGCGGAACCTTCAGCAGTCGCGAACTACAGACCAATCTGCCTGATACAATTTCCAGCCAAGGTCTTAGAGAAAATTAGGGATGGGCAGAACTTACAGTGTTTGAATTCTGCAGAGGTACTTAAATACTCTATGAGATTCTGCGGTGTTTCGCCCCTCCTAACCTGTCCACTGGAAACACACATTCCTCATCGTCATTATGAGCACATGCAAGTACTGAGCCAAGCCAAGCATGTGCTGATCCAGCGGGTCACCAACCTACGGATAAGAATTACTAAAATACACACATTCAGGCCCATAAACCACTCTTACTTACAATATCTAGTCGATGAAACCTCACTGGGGATCAGTTTAGGGCTTTTCTAGATGTCCGTTTTGCCTAACGAATTGAACCCATTTAATTACTAAGCCCTTCCTTATTCATGGATCTATTTTAGTTGAATTAGAGTTGGTAGTTAATGACATTCCAACATGTACCTTATTTATTCATTGAATAACCACAGACTCAGTTTCGATTTTAAAGTTTTATCTGGAATATTTTAGCAAATCGATTAAAAATTACAGTGTAAACTCCATCATTCTGAAGAGGTAAGATTCAGTTATTTTAATTAGACTGTAAATCTTAATGACAAGTAGAGGATAGAGAAAAAAGGCACATGGACAAAATACACAGATTATATTTATCTAGGATGGTGTAAGAGTGTAAGATCAGACCCCTCTGGCCAAGAGTTTGGGCTCCTCTGGAAAATTGACAGGTAACAGGTACTGGACAGGATTAAGACAGGACAGGTTACTTCTTCTGGATTTAACGCCTCCTCGATTTTCTTCCGCAAATCTCGTTCCTAAATTTCAATTGTGGAAAATTCGAAGTCAGCTTTCAGGTAATTTAATCAGCAATCGGAGTGGTTCTCTATCTCTCAGCGTTCTGGCAGCGATCAGGCTACTTCATTATTCTAACTGCACCAGTTATACTTTTTGATGGCATGTTACACTCCAAATGTTCAACTTGTGTAACTTGTGATTTCTGATTGGACAAACCAATGGGATGATCATCACACCATACTAGGGGGCTCATTAGGATGTCGGGCGGATCACCAACACCATGCGGGTGGTGGCGATCCACCCGATATCCTTCACTGCCCACCACCCACTCCCCCAGCCATATTACTATGGCGAGGGGGACCACGGCGGACAGAAAGACCGTCCGTCGCTTTTCCACCGGTCAAGGAGTTGTCTGGGCGGAAAAGGGTTTCATATGGTGGCGGTGTCTGTTAGACACCGCAATCCATATTAGGGTGAAGGCGGGGACATGCTTTTCTGTGCCGGCAACGCCACGATGGAAAGGCATGCGGGAATGTCTTGTGGGGGCCCGTTGCGGGCCCTCAGGGACTCTGGGGGTGGAGGTGCAAATGGGGGGTACCTATGGTACCTGTTGCACTTCACTGTACAATGTGACAGGCACAGCATGGTCTTATCACAAAAAATACTCCAAAAATACTATAACTGAAAAGGTTTGTCAGGTAGTGTAACAAACGAGGAATTTAGACCTTGTATGCGGTTTAATTCAATACCTCCTGCTACCCCATTACTTAAATAAGTTCAGAGGGTAGAGCCTGGCACTAGAATTGGGTGTCACCTATATAAAGAGTGTTACTACACATAAGAATGAGTGACACTGAATGGGGGCACCTCCTCTCTCACAGCATGCACACAGGATGTCAAGCATGCAGCATTATGGATTGAGCACTTACAGTATATAAGATCATGTCTATAATAGCATGTCGTAATATTTTTCCACAGATTGAGCCTGGCATTACAGAAATACCTTTAAACATACACGAGGAGAAGCTACTCTTCCCTCGCTACATTGTTAGGATAGGGAACTCCTATCCTGAAAATTCCCTACACATAGAGGGGGATTGTTCCCAGCCCTGAAGAAAGTCCTGGACCTTTATGGCCCTTTGTATGGACTGACACATGTCGGCACTAGGGTCATACGACCATTAAAATCCAAACAAGACCCGTTTTAAAATAATTTTTAGTGACCCAACCAGACCCACGAATAAAGGGAAAACAGGGGTCTGATTGAGGTATTTTATTTTATAATCCCTCATCTATCAAAGAGCTACCCAACACTGTGGTTGGGCCCACCCCGACTTCTAGGGGTCGGGGTGACCCAATGATGAAGCATGACACCACTAGGGTGTGTGAGGGTAACTAAAAAGAACTAGCTTTCCCCCATACATGTGGACATGACTATCAGGTCCAACACACCATTAGTGGTCAAGTGTTCAGCCCCCATTACCGCATACAAGGTCTAAATTCCTCGTTTGTTACACTACCTGACAAACCTTTTCAGGTATATTATTTTTGGAGTATTTTTTGTGATAAGATAATTGTAGGGAGGATATACTCCAATTGTCCTCTCCAAAACCCCCCGGGCCTCTGGACATCATTCCAGGGATCCTTTGTGTTACAGGCACGGCATGGTGCCTGTCACATTGTGCATTGAAGTGCACAATGTGCACTTGTAGCATTGCGGCAGGAGGTGCTTTCAGCACCGCCTGCCGCAATGATAAAAATGCGGCTTTCGCCCGCCAGTGTGGCGGGTGCATCCTAATGGCCCCCACGGGACTGCCGCCCTTATGGTGGGCGTCCCATTTTACGTCCGGATGGCGGGCGGACAAAGTCCACCCGCCATCCTAATGGACCCCTAAGTTTATTACTTTTTCTTAAGAGCATTGTCTTACGTTCAAGCCCAATAATTTGTTTCACCCAAGCTTTATTCCCCCCTTTTTCACATTAGTTTTTAAACATTGTATAACATTTATGCATTTGTTCATAGAGTCTTCAGGATGTTCCATCATTTTCCAGACTATGAGAAAAGGTCGTCCTTGATCGAGTTTCAAAACTTGAGATCACAACTCCAGGGTTGCTTTCTAATGCGACTGCGTGCACTACCCACATGGTTATTAGCCTAGTCTCTCATTTTAAGCCCAATTACCAACTAACAGAGAAGTCAAAAAGACAAGACGTTAGATTCAAATAAAATGCTTTCACTGTATACCACTTATGTCTACACTAATCCCATTTAATAAAAATAATTCTTTATGCATTAGTACTTAGTAGAAAATACAGTTTAGTTTGAAGCAGAGCAGATGCTTAGCATGTGAGTTCTGAAGCGGCCATTTTGGTGTTAGTGTTCATAAGCAAAGCTTTCCCTCCAAGCGTAATGACATCAGGCAATTGGCACATTTGTAATTCAATTCCTGCGTTTTTTAGCAGCAATTTTAGTTTCTTCAGGTTACTTCTTAGTAGACACATAGGCAAACTTCCCCCTTTTCTACATTGTGGAAGAATTTTGTGTAAATTAGCATATCAAACATTTATTAGTACTGTATTATCATTTTTATGAGAGGATTCATCCAGCAAGTTGCTTACATGCAAATCCTTGCTCCATCAAGCCCCTCTCTGATGGCATTTATGCCATCAACAACTACCCGTACCCAAATCATATGCCAACTTTAGCACATTTCCATTCCCTTCTCTATTTTATCCATTTCTATTTCTTCCCTTCCTTTCATATTCTTCCTTTTCTTATACAATTCACCCTTTAATTCTTCAAGCCTAATTTCTTCATTATTTTTTTTCTTTCCCTGTTTGTTTAATTCATATTTTCTTCTTCTTTTAATGCATTTGCACCAGATCATTAATATAAGACATATCAATGTCATTCCAAATATTGGTAGTATTACTTGAGCAACAACTCCTTTACCAAAACTAGTAAACCAAGTCCCTATTGAAGTTAAACTATCTGTTCGTCTTTTCCATACACCATTAACTTCCAGTGGTTTTAATTCCTCTTTTATATTAGTAATATTCCTAATATATTTCCCACTTTCTATACTTTTATAAGAAATACAAGTGCAACATGTGAGAAGTTGGCCTGGCATATGCTGTCCACTAGTTATAGTGGGCAACCTGTACCAGTCCAAACTACCCCTTAGAGGTGATAGGTTAAAGACAACCTTTATTGAAAGCTATCCTAGTGGTAACTATGGAGAGCAGCCGTCAGGTTAATTCTTGAAGGAATGTAAAGCAGTTGTGTACCAGTCTATATTATCTTGAAGGACCAAATGAAAGGAGAACCACGCCTTGTATATATATAAAATATATGCATTTATTTTAAACTCACCCTACTAGACTCTTTATGAGGCTAGAGATAAAAGCACATAAGTTACACTTAATAGCACACAGTAAATGAGCACAATATATGTTGAGCCCTAGGGGCATACCAAACCTTATATTAAGAAAGTGGTATAAGAACCATGACTTGACTAGACACAAGACCTAGAGCCTATAGAATTGCTGGGCCCACAAGGAACCACCCACTGCAGTGACACAGGGGACACACAGGGGACGCATGTAGTGTGAACACTCAGCCGCAAATCACCGTTAGCTTCTATGGGGAAAGTCGCAGTTGGAAATTTAAAGATAAAGGACAGTTAGAGGAGGACTTTGAGCAAACCCCTTTAGACTTGAGGGGTTCTAGGGCCAACACCCATGGGAGCATCGGAGTTTTCGAGCTAACACTCCCAGGGAAGCCAGGTGCATAGGTGTCTTTTGGTGTCGGGAATCGTCGTCAATTTCAATGGCGATCTGCAGCAAAGTGCTGCTGCCGTAGAAGTGGAAAGTGTCTGGTGTGATCCAAACCTAAATCGAAGATGAGAAGAACCTGAAAGCAGAGGGGACAGAGTCTGGGTCAGTAGACAGTGATCAGGGATACGATAGGCGAATGCCCACCAAAGTCGGGTGATTTCAAGTGAAGGAGGTGAAGCTTGACTCTTCAGCCACGAGGACCAGGAGGCGTCAACAATGACCAGGAGCTGGAATCGGGCTATCCTATGAATGATGTCGAGTGCTGCGGTATCAGTGCCCGAATTGGACCCAACAAGCCTTGGCAACAGCAAGCCATGCAGAAAGTAAAGAAATGCTTCGGTGTGGACCAGCAAGGTCTGAGGGACTCACCACTCAGTGGGGAGTCAGGGCATATATGGAGCAACCAGGGGAGCCCAAGGAAAATAAGAGTTGCCTTTTTAGGGACACACCAGTTGACGGACCAGGGATCAAGAAGGGGACTCAAGCGGAAATGCAAGACGTGGGCTCACGGAACACTTGTGGAGTGTGGGTCCACAATCTTCAGTGCAAAAGGTACTCAGGGCTTGGGCTACAAGTAACCCAAAGCACAATTTCAAGAGATGTCAAGAAGTCAATGCACTTGTAACTGTGCATGGTGTCCAGGAGTTCCACGTCACTCACGAGGGCTGTGGGTCTCAGCTTTGCTGGGGCCTCGAGTCAGCCTCTGAGAAGTCTGAAATTCCTCTTCCTGGGCTGCAAATACTTCGGAGCCAGGCGGGAGCTTCGGAGATGCAGACTGGCAAATGCTTTGTTGGTGCCTGCCAAGCAGGGGGGTCACTCCTTGACCCCAAGGGAGATTTCTTCAGTCCTCTAGTCTTGAGTAGAGCGTCGAAGTTCCAGGATTCGGTTGCAGAGTTTTGTCCAGGGATATCTAAAGTCCGGTTGCCTGGGGTTCCTTATTTATACCTAAGAAAGGTGTTGGACTAACTCTGGGTACCCACCTATTGGAGGGTTTGGAAGGAGAGGTGGCTACACCCATTTCCATTGTCCAGTTTCGCACCAGAGCAGGGGCTGGTAGCCCTTGCAACCGGTTTGCACTGGGCTATACACAGGGACACCAAATGTGCCCCCAGTGCAGACTTCAAAGCACTCTGAGAGTGCACCACCCTGCTCCAATCCACTAAGGCCTGTCTGGGAGGTGGTTATACCTCCCTGTGATAGGAAACCTATTGTCCAGGCCTCCCCTGCCGGAGTTTGGTCCAGCAGCAGGAGGCCAGACTCGGGTCTGTGGCTGCAGCATCCATTTTATGTTGCCAGGGCTCTTTAAACGTGGTACCAGGTATACCGGTGTGTGCATGTCTCTCCCTCTAGAAGGGTGGAATTCTACCCCCGCCACCAGGACTGGCGGGGCGTAGGATTCCAAAGTCTTTGACACCAAGCATGACATGTTTCCGTGCAGCCATTCTAAACTTAGCATTTACCACTAGGTTACAATGCACTTAAGAGAATATGGTCTGGCTGAATCACAGAACAGCCTCAGAGAATTGGGTGCTCATGTATGGGCACCCTCTCACACAAAACCAAGCACCCTGCCTTCAGGATTGATAAGGCCTACCATAGGGCAGGTTTCTATGTGCAGTGATTTAAGGTAGATATAGGTAACCTATATCTAAGTAAGGGGTGCATGCACCACCTTACCCAGACTGCAGTAGAAGTCATGTGGTGTCATTTTGGAAGGCTTCATAGGGGTGGCATAATACATGCTGCAGCCCCTGGTAGGCCTCTGGGGTACCTATGCCCTTAGCACCTGGTGTACCATATACTAGGGACTCACAAGGGTACCCCAGTAACCAAACTGGAGGGTACCTAAAGTACATGGAATCAATTTAGATAAGAAAGCAGATAGGCTGGGGCCCTGAATAGCAGGATCCCAGCCAAACTAACTCAAAACACCAGGAACAAAGTGGGGGCAACCATGTAGTCAGATTGCTACACAACAATGTTGCGCTTTCAACATTTTACAGACTCTACCCTCTTTTGCTAGTAATTTATCAAGGGCAAGTCGATGCTGCAAAACCATAAATCTGATCGCAACCATTTCAGTATTGATCATTAGAAACCCTTCAGCAGTGTTGGTCGATAAGTGATCAACTATTGTGGACAATTGGCAGATTCTTCGTGAATTCAGAATTGCTCCCACTGAAGGGGTCAATGCACTGAATATATCTCCTACAATTTCTACAAAACTAGCTTTTTTACTGCGTATTAGTTCATTATTGCTTTTATTGCTTCCAATGATTCTTTTTACATGGTTGTTGGACTTGGCCCTTTTGGCAGGTTCACCCCAAAACTTTTGCGTTCTCCTAGCCTTTTTCTGTAACCTAGTGTTGTTGATTTCAGGCATCTGTGCACTTTAGCACTGTGGTCCAGTGTAAAGTGTGTGCGCTCTATGTGTATGTGTGGTGAGACTGGCCTGCCTTCCCATAGGAATGCATAGGGGATATGGGTGTCCCTGGAAGTTCCTGGTATGAGAGGTGTGCAGGGGCGAGGTTAGTATGTGCGAACAAGGGAGATTAAATTCTGAGCAATGGTGTGCGCAGATTTATTGTGACTAGTGGAGAAGTGCAACTTTTAGAAGTTGATTCTAAAAAGGGTAAGCCAATAGACCCTTGTAGGCTTGGGCAATGTTCAGTACAAAGTAAAGTTGTCTACAAGGGATTTGTTTAACCACTATCATTCATACTATTTGTTGAAACCTAAATCAATGAGATTGTCATACATGAACTATCTCACAGGAGCACACCATCTCCTAAGGCATCCATGTCTGGAAGAGCAATAATAATCTATGTTTTCTAGTTGCTCTCACTTGACCAGTAGGAGTGGTTATTATGTGATGAATTGTTTTGTTGAATTAATTTATACATCCTTTCATTACATTGTTGCATTAGATTCAAGATGTTATGTATCCCCTTTAATCAATTTGCAATTCAGTAATAAAATACAGAATATATTTTTGATATAACTAGGTTCTTCCGTGTGTTACTTTTGCTTTCAGATATTCACAAAGATTGTTCTGTGGACTCCTGTGAGATAGTTCATGTATGACAATCTCATTGATTTAGGTTTCAACAAATAGTATGAATGATACTGGTTAAACAAATCCCTTGTAGACAACTTTACTTTGTACTTTTAGAAGTTGGCATTTCTGTGTGCAGTGTCTGCCTGCCTGATGTCCCAAGTCCAGAGGGAGAGCTCCACATGGTGTGCAGAGTTTCTCCAGCCACCAGGAGCCTTGCGGCCTCCACTGTGAAGTCCCAGAAGGGGGACCGGGCAAAATGCAGATGGAGGAGTCCTGCCCCTAGAGCTGGGGAGTGGGGGCTCGAGAGGGTCTGTGCTTTTCCCTGTAATGAGGCCAATTCCCTGAGCGGACCCGCCATTTCGGGCCGCCCCAACATGGCCCCATTTGTTTTAAAGTCCCTGTGTGGGGGATTGGGGCACCATTTGGTTACTGCTGTAACGTTGGGGGCACGTGTTTTTTTTCTCGCTATTGTCCTCATTATTTCAGAGCCAGATGGCTCCAATGAGGCAGGGAGGTGTTGTTGAAAGAGCCTGTGCGAGGCTCCACCATGGGCTAATTTGATTGAAGGGACCCCAGTGGGGGTCCCCAGGCACAGTGGTGCCAGTTCTGTACTTGCTTTACAGTGGCGCCGCAGTCGCAGGCCGCTGCAACAAGGGGGCTATGGTATTTCAGCAGTCCCTGAGAGGGACAGAAGCGGTACAGTGGTGCCAGGCCTCAATGGAATGTTTACAGCTGCCCAGCTAGTAGTGGGCAGCTGCACCGTTTAGGAGCAATTCTTTGGACTCCTGTGCCCCGGATATTCCCAGCTGCCCAGCAAGTAGTGGGCAGCTGTAACGTTTAGGTTTGCGCAGTGACGCACCTTTGACTTTCGCTGCATTGGCAGCGCGCCCTGACTCTGGGACATGGGGCATTTGAGCCTCTGTTTGTGATGGCCAGTTGGCCAGGGGTGCTGTTAGGATTGTAGGGTGCCAGGCCATGATGTGATGTGGTGCTAGGAAATGTAATGTGTGTAGTATGTTTTACGCACCCTGTTTTATACCTCTAAACTGTGGTCTTTTATGATTATGATGTTGGTTGGCATATTATGGTTTATGCTCGTGAGATTATGTTCTCTGTGATGTATGCCCCTAATGTAAGTTATGCTTAGGAGGTTAGGGTCTAATGTCTTTAGACTTGTGAGAGATTGCATAATGTGTTTATGCTGGTGAGGTGGCACACAATGTAATTTGCGCCTGATGTGACTGTGCATAATATAGTTTATGTTACAGGCAGATGCTAGGTACAGTGATTACCAGTGTGTACAGGTATTACTTTTATGATCTGTTTTACTTTTACCAAGTGCGCTTTGTGATGGTTCTGACAGTGCTCCATGTGGCCCTGTCATGTGTATATAATCCTTTGTGAATATTGCCTGTGCCAGTTGGCACAGCGTATGTTATGTGTTTACTATTTTAATGTGTTATGAGAATACAAAGGCTATTTTTTATATAACCTTGTGTGGAGTTCCTTTTGTGGTGTGCCTGGGATGTTGTTGCTGTGTGCGTGCGCAAATGCTTTACACATTGCCTCTGGGATAGGCCTGATAGCTCGTGCCAAGCTACCAAGGGGGTGAGCAGGGGTTATCTTTGGCGTGTAACTCCCAAGCCCTGACTAAAGTGATGGTCTCTGTCTGGGTTTGGCGCCAGCCTTAGCCAACCAGAGATCCCATTTCTAAAAATGGTAAACTTTAGGAAATACTATTCCAAAATAGCAACTCCCATACCATCTTTCAGGTACCTTAAAGTAAGATTTGTTCTCACATATATAATAAATTCCAGGAAATACAGGATCTGTTCCTCCTTTTAGTCCCCATCCTCCAATAATCAAGAAATTATGTTCACATTCACTGGAACCAATAAATACATTATTATAGTCAATTTTGTGAAGAGAAATCTTCTCGTTTTTCAAAATCTAGTGCCATTGCAGCCTGAGTCTTGCCAGGTTAATAACATTTACCTTTATCCCCCCATGATGGAATTTTGGGTTCCTTTTCATTGGATTTCTTCTGGAAGTCTTGTCTCCTTTCTTCTACTAGATTCAAAAATATATTTTCTTCTTCTTTTAGTGAACATGTTAATTATGCCTGTGAGCTTCTGCTATATCCATGTCATTCTGCACTAAGAGAAATTCTCCCATAAATTGTGTTGCTAAACTACTGAGTACTGGATTCATATTCTTTCTAACAGGAACATCTGAAAATATCACATCTAAATTTGAATAATAATACTGCAATGTTCCTGTTATATAGAACAGACTTGTTAATACACTACATGATATTCCATAGGTTAACGGTAGATGGTGATATGTGACTCCTTCTGCTACTGAAGCTGGCATTTTCATGCATACATAACAATCACTAACCTCCATTGTGTCTACATATTCAAATAATAATTTTGTAAAGACATTTAGATCTGTGTTATTATCTGCTACAGAGTGATGTATTTCTACCTCATCTGATGCTTCTAGTTCTACTCTATTTCCCTTCATGTTTGCTATTTTTCCATCTGTAACTGTATTATTTTTCTTTTCTGTACTCATCAAATATGGTATTGCTATTGTTATTCCTAACTATACTATAATCACTAATAATATACTACATATACATATTCTACAATACTTGTGTAAACAATTTTGTTTTGGTCTTACAGCAACTCTATTTTTAGCCATATTTAAGAAGATCTCTCTTCTTTTCTTTCAGAAAATTCAAATTTCTTAATTTCATTCAAGGAGGTTTCACCTCTCCTTTGTTAATTTAATCTGCAATGATTTCTTCATCACTGTCCATTCAGGTCCTCTGAACTTATTGTTCAATATCTTTAATCTTTGACTCCTTCATTTGTGTTTCTCATTAGTCTGTCCTGATTGACTGGTGAATTCATTCACTTGGTCAGGTTCTTCATTAATTGTCTTTAGGTGATACCGCAATCTTTTGACATATCTGGGCCAATTACCATTTTTCTGGACTCTTTTAGGTTGCACTGTATGTTCACTTTCTTCGTCACTTTCAAGTATTCTCTTATTTGTATTTTGTTGTGGCACAACTTGATTTTCATTGTCGTCTGAATCCCTCTCTAGCTGACCGAATTCAGGACTTTTTGAAGTACTTCTCTTCACCTTAACATGTTCCGCATTATCTTACTGACCATGTACTGATTCCCTGCACATCTGTTCTTCTCCCAGTTCTTGGTTCTCTATTCTTATTTGATTTGGTTCACGTTTTTCTTCTACAGAATTGTGTTTTAAATCAGCCTGTGTATATTTTTCTACTCTTATCTGTTCTTGCTCAGAGTCTTCAATTTCGTGCTCTGTTTCCTGAACTTGATCTTCTATATCTGTCTGATTCTCAATATCTTCTAGCTTCTCTGTTTTTGTTCTACTCCTTGTTCTTATTTCTACATCAGGTAAGTCAACTGCTGTTACCCAGTCCTCCTGACTAGTGCTTGGTTGTTCCTGATCAGCTACTTCAGAGTTTGCTATTCTATGCTCTTCAGCTGTACAACCTTCTGCACATTCAACTTCAATTTCTTGTTGATTTCCTTCATCCGAGCTGTTACTTTCTTTGTATGGCTTGCATGTATCCAGTTAGGCAATCCTGCACACTTCACTGCAGTTGTTGTAACCAATATGACCTGTTTTGGGGTACTCCACCTTGGCGCGAGACACGTTTCTCGGGTGTGATTCCTCACTACCACTCAGTCACCTGGATTTAGATCATGTGCTTGATCCAGCTGCCTGCCTCTGTCTCTTCTCCAATCTGGTGAGAGACAGAATGCACTTGGTCAGCCAATCTTTTACAATAATCCAATGTCAGATCATCAGTTATGCTTAACAATCTGTGTCCAGGTATGAAAGCTAATCTCATTGTTCTTCCCATGAGTTCTTCATAGGTACTCAACCTGATATTCCTGTCAGGACTATTTCTGAGTCCCATCAGAACAAGAGGTAATGCATCTGGCCAATACAGTGAAGTGGATGCGCATACTTTCACCAACACTTGATTTTATTGTGCCATTCAATTGTTATTTTGTGTTCTACAATTGTTATTATAAGTGTTATTTCTACTAAGTGCTATTTCTACTAAGTGCTATTTCTGACGGTGGCCCATGTGGCCCCTGTGGCCCTGTCCTGTGTAAATAATCCTCTGTAAATACTGCGCCCAGTGCCAGTTGGCACAGTTGTATCTGTGTGATTATGATCTAATGTGTTTATGGTAATACAAAGGCTATTTGTAATATATAACCTTGTGTGGAGTTC